>NC_089757.1:7493769-7506269 GCF_040412425.1 Macrobrachium rosenbergii | reverse complement strand
AGTTTCACTCTATAGTATATATGTGTAGGTTAAATTCTTAAGTTTTCTATTTATATTTATCTTAGTAGTTCTTTATTTCTCATTTTATCGTTTTTTCTCTTGATTGTATTTCGGTACTGGCGTATGACCGTCTGCTTTTGTAATAATAATAATAATAATAATAATAATAATAATAATAATAATAATAATAAATAATAATAATAATAATAATAATAATAAGACAATTTGTTGGCCTTTCCGTTATGTCATTCAATATCTGGCATCGTGAATGCTGATAGGAAGAAATGGTTTTGACTGGAGAAATTTAAAGACGCTCTTTATCTCGTGGGATTTATTGCATTGCAGTATTTGTCAGAACGATAGAAGGGCAATATTAAATGGATAAAGATAATTCAGCAATACAAGCCATAAAAATCAAAGCACCGGTGAATTATGAAAACCGTGTCGTTTCAGAGATACATCACAGCTCTGTAGCTTATAAGATTTGAGTGAGCTTACTGTGAACTTTATTGCGTCATTGGGAACGCGGGATAATCTGTATACTGGTGCTGTGATATAGCCTATCTACGAAGTTACATTGATATTCCGATGGCATTTTGTATCGGCTCCGGGTGTCCAAACATGCTCAGTCTGGTAAGAAAAGTGTTAATGTACATCTTAAGTTATGACATGTCAGCCCCTTAAAAAACAGATTATATATATATATATATATATATATATATATATATATATATATATATATATATATATATATATATATATATATATATGTGTGTGTGTGTGTGTGTGTGTGTGTGTGTGTGTGTGTGTGTAACTGAGAGTGAAGAGGAACGCAGACAGTTTTCACAGGCGAATCTTTCTTCCATCGTCTTTCTTGTGTTGTGGCAGTTAATTGAATTTTCTTCCGCACTAAGGTTGTAAAAGGCTGAAAAATCGAAAGTGAAATAAATGAGAGTGGCACAACAACCATTGCTGATTTTGATATCTTCCATTCAATTCTTTAGAACTCTCCCATTTCGTTTTCCATCACTCATCCTGGTCACCTGCCTCCCCCACCCCCCTTTTTTTTCCCTTCCTTCTCTCTTGCTTCCATCTGACCTTCGCTAGGTCAGGGCATAAGGTGGCCAGCCTTTCGCCTACTGCATTTAGAAAAGAATAACTGAAAATTAGTTGTGAGCTTCGTTTGTTATGTCGCTGTGTCATTTCACCTCGTGATAGCTTGAGCCCAAGTGATATGTTGCTTGTTCACCTCGTGATAGCTTTGGGCCCAAGTGATATGTTGCTAGTTTATGAGTTTGTAGATAGTTCTGCTAGTATTTATAAAGAACGCCCTATACAAGCCCACGATAGTGACACTAGCAGGGATTGTAGACGCCGAAATGGATAATTCAGATTTACTTAGAAATATGCCAGTGGGGATGCCAGCAGATTTAGAGTTCTTGTACTGAGCCGGTGGTGTTATCCTTATAAAGCTGGCCTCGCGCGTTGATAGAATTTCAGTTGTTATTCGTTTTATTTTAACAAATGTTTTCTATCATTTTAACGCAAATGTTTGTTTACTCAAATTTTCTTGATGTTTAGTCTTGTTTTAACACACGTTTATTCATCTCATATTAAGAAGTGGTCACTGGTTTCATTTTAAAGAGGCTGATCAATTTCAACACTGCTTCTCACTGATTAGTAGTCTACCAGGGCATTTTGATGCATTCACATATGACATTTCACGTGAATGTAGGGTGAAATATGGCAAATAAACAAATAACAATTGGAGGCGCTATTGTTGTATGTGGGACAAATGGAGTATAGGCTAGCTATTTTGTACATTCACTTCATGGAAGTATTTTAAATTGGTTATACTGTATGTTTTCCTGGAGAATTGTATATAGCCTATGTTAATCGGTAGTTTAGAGCTCTAGAAGCTTGACTGAAGTGCATTCTCTTATGAAGGCTATACAAAAAAATTCGACCATTAGCGGAGAAAAATGTTATAGGATCATTTTATTTCATGAAAAAAATCTGTCCGTTGATCCAAGCAGTAAATGATGTATCTGGTAGTTAGTCGACTATGGTGGGGGCGGTCAGGGTAAAAGGAAATTGCGCCAACAAACCTGAATGCTAACACTAGTTGAAACCACCCCTGTAATGGGAATTAGCCTATGTAGGAGCTAGGCTAACTAACGTAATCTTCTTACTATGTAGCACCGTAGTTGCTGGAAAAGCTTTCTCCAAAGCTCCTTTGATGTCCTTTTCATTGTGACTCTTCTCATCATCTTCTTTGGATGTAGAAGTACACTTCAGTGTACCAAAGTAGCCAGTGCATTTCATGACGCAAGCCAGTGCAAATCCATTTTTTCTCCTTGGAAGGGGTGTGGGGGAGGGAGCATTTAATTGTGTTGAGGAAATCCCATACCCGAGGACAGGAACCGAGCAGGTTTTTTCCTTTTTTCTCTTTCTTCAGAACAGAACCCGAGTACAATAGTGTGTAGTGGAGCTTGGAAGATGTCTCAAGGTCTGGCTCATGAAGTTAAAAAAAAAAAAGTTAATAGACATGCACTATAATCGTCTTTTACAGTCTCCAATAGATGTTTGAAGCTTCAGCTTATCTCACGTTCTAAAACAGTTTTTCCGTTATTTCGGCAGCTTTGTTAATAAAATGAATAATAAGATATTATAGCCAGTATTAGTTTCTTTAGAGTTTGTTGGTACGAGTGTTTATGATTTATGTATATACTGTATATATATATATATATATATATATATATATATATATATATATATATATATATATATATATATATATATATATATACACACAATATACATACAGACACATATACATAAATACACACACACACATATATAGGCTATATATATATGTATGCGTGTGTGTGTGTATGTGTGTGTAATAGAAGGTGTATAAACGGAGGAACAAGACTAGGCTAATCTGCGGTCAGGGACCCTCATTCGTCCACATTTACCCTGATGTTACAAAGAATGGGAACGAGACCAGCCTATGTAGGGTACATGAGAGCCTACATTGTAGGCTCTCATGTACCCTGTTGTGGCGTGGATATCCTACCGTGTGTCAGGAAACATTGAATGATTCTATCACCAGTCAAAGAGAATCAAGAATGAATACAAATTTTTATTAGTTTTAACGTAAAATTGTCATTCTTTTTGATTGGTTTATTTGTGTCTATATGCTAGCAGTGCTTCTTGAAACCTAATGAATGGAGTTTGTATGCGTTTTTTGTTGAAAGAATCAATATATTTTTGCTAACAGTTGACAAGATTTTGGTCAGATTTGTCCAACGTTTTGTAACGCGTCATTTATTGCTACTGGCGCTGATTTGTATTAAAATAGTCAACAATTTCTTACCTGTTTGTGAAGGGGAGACGAACTGGCACCGAGTACTTGGGGTTACTAACTTTGTGCTTCCTAGGGCTCGTGAATGAATAAGGTAAATTGTGCATAGATAGTTTGGGTCATTTAGCTAATTGCGTTCGCTGAGGTTTGCCAAGTGTGATTGTCTTTCCAATTGTTGTGTTTATTAAAATAGGAAGGCTCGGCAACGCTTAGTTCATGATAACCTGTCAGTCGATATCTTTCTGAATTATTATTATTATTATTATTATTATTATTATTATTATTATTATTATTATTATTATTATTATTAATACTGTGTATTCATATGGAAAAAAAAAAAGTCCACTAACTTGCAAATCAAACTTTTACACAATGGAACGCCCTTTTGTGAAAATATAATCTTTGATGATGTGACGCTAGATTGATAAACCAGTCAGTCAGTTGATTTGATCAGGTAATGTTGCTGTTATATTTTTGTTAACTGTTTTTTCCAAGGAACTAACACCATTTTCAACATCATGGGCAGTTACGAGGGGATAGAAGTTTACAGTTCAGATAACTTTTTGTTTTCACTATTTTTATTTCTCTGTCCTTGTTTGTGAATCGAGTTTGTCATCATTAACGTTTACGGCACTCACCTGTGGCGTCTTCGGTCCCATTGTGACCCATGGCCGCTTGTTATAAATTTCAGTAACTATATTTTTTTTAACCTTGCCATATCCTCCCCCCTTCTTCCTTTAATCCGGGTCCTAGCTACGTTACAGGGGAAAATGATATCACCCAAAGAGTGAAACCCTTGTTCTTACAATTAGGCTACAACCTTTCTTCTCTTGTAATTCATCCGATTATTTTACGATGTCCCTAGCTCTTGTCAGTCGCCTCTACGCAACAAAATATTTTTAGTCTCGTCTTTAATGGTTTCCCCTTGCTGTAAGGATGGCTTCAGACGATTCGCCCTTTCGATTCCAGTAAGAGACGGATAATGCCGACGCAATTGAGTCTATTCCGGTCTGTCTACACGCTGCTTTGTATTTTCCAACCCCATTTCATCTTCCTTTCGCAACTTGCACACCACTCCTCTATCTCATCCTGTAGTCCTAACTGAACTGTTCTATTCCTTCCCACGTAGGCCTATAACAAGAATGACCGCCAGGCACATAATCGCGTACTTCTTGTAACGTGAATGTACGTATTATGCCAACGGAGACGTTTCCAAGAAGACCATCTTTCCAACTATTTATCAGCTCACGTTTCCTTAATTTAATGTCTGTGATTGTAGTGACTGATATTAAATATGTAGTAAATGTGTTATCCACATAGGCAGTACCCTTGTCATTAATATTTTTATGAGGAGCAATAATTGCACTTTCTTGATGTATGTTGTTGGGTAGTCGAAATCAAGTTATGGGTATCGCCTTCAGTAAATTAATGTTGGGATTACTGTTGTTGTTGTTGATATTGCTAATGTTTACGTATACTTAATTATACGCCCTAAGATTGATTACCCTAGGCTCTTCGGTTGGAGAATTTTACCTATGAATAGTCCCAATGTTTCAGTGCCTCAGTCTTCGCTGGCGTGGAAGGATTTTTGACCCAAGGATGTTCTCAAAACTTCGGTTATGGTTTGTGGTCTTCAGGCTGAACGTGACAAACTTATATATAGTGTCTTATTTGATTTCCCACGGCTGCGATTTGCGCTCTGCCAAGCGTCGGTTATTTTGCTTTGTTTGGACTGTTCAGGAAACAGGAGCTGGTGTTAACAAAAAGAAATCTCTGTTTAATAACAGCGACATTGGTCTTCCTGCGTCAACACGTACCACTGTAGCTTCTCTCTAATTCAGGCGTTCCCAAACTGGGGTACATGTACCCCCAGGGGTACATTTGCACTTTCAGGGGGTACATTTGGTCTGAAGAAAATAATTACTACTGTACAATACATGGTGTTGTAATCTGCACTCAGATTGCACTTTTCTCAATTTCCTCATGTTGATTAGCACAACTTTTATGTAATCTACACATGCAGACTCCATAAATTTAAAATATCAAAATATTAAAATGTTCTTTGTTAATATTAAGCTTAATTTTTAGTGTTAGGGGTACATGGGAACCTATAAAAAAGCCCAAGGGGTACCGAGGAACAATAAGTTTGGGAAGCTCTGCTCTAATTGTTCCAAGTTCTCCTAGGCCCATTTTAACACTGTTCTCTCTCTCTCTCTCTCTCTCTCTCTCTCTCTCTCTCTCTCTCTCTCTCTCTCTCTCTCTCTCTGTGTTTTTCTCTTATTGGTTCCACAGTTTTGGAGAATATCTTACGGTAGGTTTCGTTATTCTAACATGTCTCCTGACTACTTAACACATTGGTGACCTTGTCTCTTTGTTGTGTACCATTGTCTTTTGCAGTGTTGCTATTTCTAAGAAAAAACATTAATAAACAAATGTGTGGACTCGTCAGATGTTGTCGTTCGTATATAATCTTATGCCATTTTGACAAATGATGCTTTTCCGTCTTCGATAACCAAATTTGTTGTGACGTCCGTTTACTCATTCATTGACGGAGCTTAATTCGCACAGCTATAGGCTAGTCGATCTCAACAAGAAAAATCGGTTAGACTCACTGGCCTACAGGATATAACACCTGTTTTCGAATGCAATGTCTATGAATATTGATGAGAGTTCTCTTCCCGGTAAGGCTCGCGACGTCTTGAAAAGGGCGACGCCACTTCGTGGCAGGAATGAACGACGATTCATTCCTTTTTCGTATAAGGACATTTTATTCTGTGCAAGCTCGATTGGCAAGTTACTGGCCATTAGGTCTTGTTTCATATGAATAGTCACAGCGAACTTCATCATCATTATCAACACGGTGTGATGAACTGTCACATTGAATGATATACAGAAGAACAAACCCCGGAAAGTGAAGGTAATTTTTATATGTATGTATGTATGTATGTATATAGTATATATATATATATATATATATATATATATATATATATATATATATATATATATATATATATATATATATACATACATACGCACAAAGGAGAAGTCCTTTGCGTCATGCTTCGTTGGAGGAGGTGATGATCTTGATAGAGATACACGTGTTTGTGTGCATGCGCTCGCGCGCGCAAGATACAATTCTGACCAGAAAATGGGAATCGGTTGTTACCTGATCAACTTGCTGTCGGCACGTTATTATTCTCCCAGAGGCTGGACATTGAATAGTGTTGTTACAAGTTGCTGACATATATGGTGCTTTATTATCATTCTTTATTATTTCTTCTCATGTAGCCTAATCCACTCTGTTTCTTTCCTAACATCTATAGGCCTACGAACATCTATTCTGAGAAAGGTTTCTTATCAAGTTGATAGTGTTTAGTTTATGCTCCATACGAATACGTTCGCAGTTGGAATAATGATATAAATGTGGCGTTTCTACGAGTAATTAAGTCTTCTCTCTCTCTCTCTCTCTCTCTCTCTCTCTCTCTCTCTCTCTCTCTCTCTCTCTTTATATTTTCCTGTTTACATCCTGTTGCCAGCTTAAATTTATGCGTAGGTTAACTGTGGAACGTTAATGGTTGTATCAGTTTCAGTAAAGTTTCTTAGCAGTCGAGGTGTTTAATATAACAGTTAAATAGAAATAGAAACTGTATCAGCTGTTAATTTATATATATGTATAGCCTATATAGCCTATATAATATAAAGACAAAATCCACGAAGGAAAGAGAAACACAGGAGTGCTGCGAGGCCTTTCGACTGTCGTCCCTTACTTAGCAGAGTAGATTTGATCTTTATTTGTATATTCATCACGTTCCATATTTTCGTGATTCAGTTAGGCTATACACACACCACACACACACACACAGGGAGAGAGAGAGAGAGAGAGAGAGAGAGAGAGAGAGCATGTATTTATTTTCGTGGAAAGTAGTAATTTTTATTTTGTCGGTGGAGTGGGGATCTTTCATCATTTGGCCGCCAGGCAGTGTATCGCCTTACCTTACAGCCAATTATGACTTTCAAAATGGAAGTTAAACAAGAATCATGTGAGCACGATCACTCTGCCATCACTTTGATTGACGATTCTTGGGTGTTCGAATGGAAGCGTAGTCATCTAGATGTAAAGAAAACCAATTGGTCGGAATTCAGTTATTAGCAATTTACCGCTCTTAATGAACATATTGGGTGAAACCATATTCCGTGACTCCAATTAAATATTACCTTGTGATCTTGACCTGCGTATTTGCGTTTCAAAATGTTTAGTTTCCTTCAAGTGAGAATATCCTTTACTGGTATTTTATGCCCACCTGTGTATCGTCCAGTAAGGTTAAATTCTGTACTTCTTCTTTTACTTAGGCCGTGACTAACTGACTCAACGAGATAGAGACTTCGTGGCTATTTGGCATTCATGCCCCACGAATGAAAACTATGTGGACGGCGGTCAAGATCTAATAGGAATTCACTGTCACAATCAGATCTTGATTATATATATAATATATATATATATATATATATATATATATATATATATATATATATATATATATATATATATATATATATATATATATATATATATAAAATAACAAGATCTGGTTGTGACATTGAATTCCTATTTGATCTTGACCGCTGTCCACATAACTTTCATTCGTGGAGCATGAATGCCAAATAGCTACAAGTCATATCTCGTCAAGTCCATAAGTCATAGCCTAAATAAAAGAAAAAAATAATGAATTTAATTTTACTGGATGCACACATATATATATATATATTTAATTTTCTCTTTATATATACACATGCATATGTATACGTATATATACTCATTTAAATACATAGTTGTATAATGATTGTTTATTCTGCACTCGATCGTCGGTATTTTTAATTTATATTTTAACATTTTGGACCTTGATGTATTTACTCCTTATCTTGATTTGAATAACATTTACATATATGATTCTGCTTGACTGTTGTCTCCCTTTATTCAGAGGGCAAATCCTGTTTAATAAGGTGCCCAGTCTGTTAAGGGATTGGCCCATGGCGCAGTTCTGTTGTCATTTGTTTGCCTCGTTTGATCACCGTTGCATCGTTCGTTTTTCATGTTGGAAAGTTCATTATGTGCTTAATTTCTTCTTTACTGAAATACTCAATGTATCTGTTATCCGATATGAAAATTGCCATTCGTTCACTTCCCCCTTCTAGTTTGCAGTGTTGAATATTTCCTCTCTTTCACACTTGAATGTGTTTTTGGAACTGAATGGGTTCTTTTCATGCTGCCTTAGTTGTCAAATCGTGGACTGGGTTACGTTAAGTTCCGTCCGTCTTGGATCTAACATTTTCTTCATGCGAATGCTGTTTGTAGCATCTCCCGTTTTATTTTTTATAGTGCACACACATTCTCACACGTATGTTGACAACTTTTACTCCATAAGGGGGAGCCCTCCCCCAGGAGTTGTTTGCCTCATGTTACTCATTAGTAGTTCCTCACTAGACGGGTGGGTATCGTTCTCAGCTAGCACTTTGCTGGCCCCGCGTTCGATTCTCCGACCGGCCAATGAAGAACTAGAAGAATTTATTTCTGGTGATAGAAATTCATTTCTCGTTATAAGCTGTAGGTCCCGTTGCTGGGTACCCAATTGGTTCTTAGCGACGTAAAATAAGTCTAATCCATCGGGCCAGCCCTAGGAGAGCTGTTAATCAGCTCAGTGATCTGGTTAAACTAAGGTATAGGCTACTTAACTTTACTCAGTAAGTGTTCTGGGATGAGCTGGTCAGCCTCAGACCCATCTGCACCCTGGCTGAGACCCTTTCCAGCCGACTGACTACGTGATGTCATTTCTATCCCATTTGGGATAAGAAATGAGGGATGACCGTAAACAAGTTCTTGCTTCTCGAAAGTCAGTTTATTTAACCTGTTTTATATTTCTCAGGTTTATTGAAGTATTTCATTGGGATGTCGGGTAAATACTATTGATAATTCGGAAATAATTTGTTCTGAGTGGTATAACAAAATGAAATTTAATATCGTAACAATTTAAGATTAAAATTCTGAATAATTTTTGGAATGGATCCTGACTAAAAGAAAGCAGCCTAGGATGTAGGAACCTGTTGGTAAATATAACCAAAAAGGTAATTTCATGGGTTAACTAGAAGAAACAAATATAACAAAATGAAATTAAATATTTTTTGGTGCCTAACAATTTAAAATTAAAATTTTGAATAATTTTGGAATGCATTGACTGACTAAAAAAGAAAGCAGCCTAGGATGTAATAATTATATATATATATATATATATATATATATATATATATATATATATATATATATATATATATATATATATATATATATATATATATATATATATATATATTGGAACCTGTTGACTAAATTTATCATTCAGTAAATATAACCAAATCAGTTTGTAATTTCACTTGAAAATGGCCTGTTTAACTAAAGAAGAAATTAAATTAATTTTTCACTATAATGCCCCTGCCTGGTGCTACTGCCCCAATTTGAATATCCCCAGGTGCACTGACCTTTAAACTAATTATAACTTGAAATTATTCAAGGCTGGGCAATCGCCTCACCCCCTAAAGGTTCCTTATGAATTTGAGCAAGTTTTTTGTTGCAATCCGCATGAATGTTTGCGTAATTTTCCAATAAACAAACAAGTAAACACATATGATAATTATACTGTAATAATGATAATGGTTATCATACCTTTCGAAATCTTCACATTTATTGGTTCGGATAAAAGGCTTTGCGTCGTCGCATAAGCTATTTATAAAACTATATATGATATTTGAGATATTAAAGAAACGAAATAAACGCCTATATATATTATTTTTGATATATATATATATATTTAGGTATATATATATTATATGGACTATATATTCCTCGTTGATATATCTCGGCTATATTAGAGGAATTTATTTCTGGTGATATATATCGATATATATATATATATATATATATATATATAATATATATATATATATATATATATATATATATAAAAATAGAAAATATCACACATAACCACAGGTGAAAAGTAAGAAAGGGTGGAAGAGGAAGGCAAATTGTGGAGGACTGTGTCAGGTGTAGGTCTGACCGGTTTCGACTTTATTTCCAAGCCATTGACAGAAGGACTTGGAAATAAAATGTCTTGAAAGCTGAAGAATGAGGCTGACGGCATGTTGATGCAGCACAAGCCTGAACACTTTGTACTCTTGTACCAAAGGAAATAAAGTGCCAAATATCAACATTACCTATGTGAATGCCCTTCATTAGATGAAAACTAATACAAGAGGAGACGTGAGAATGCCGCTAAGGCCCTTCATTGGAAGATTTGCAAAGAACAAGCTATGTAATAATCATGTATATATATATACCCAAAAAAAAAAAGCTATATATACACAGGGGCTACCATATATATATATATACTCGTATATATATATAGAAATATATTTATCTGTTGTCTACTTTAGAATCTAATCCACTTTCACACCTTACTGCACTAACGGGTCTCTATAAGACAAGGTCCTGTGTTTGTATATAAACAGCTTTGATCTGAAAGAAGTATCTCAGATGTAGCCATACTATGTAGCACTATAGTTAAGGATGAAGGCGAAGAAAATATAGAAAATCACCACGATCTAAAGACGGATATAAGGGGACTATGGCAAGTTGAAGTGGAAGTACTTCCTATCACCCTGGGAGCACAGTGAGTAATCTCAAGAGGACATCTGCAGAAAATTTGAAAGGATTGGATGCACAAAGCTCAAATAGGGGTTGCTCCAGAAGGTTGTACTGACGGACACAGCGGGGCTGACATGATGAGTGTCGGAATCCGAAAAAAAACGGTAGTGAGAATCAGACCCTCAGGAAGAAGGTTGCCCGGATCCAGACTTGTTGATACTAACATATCGAAGTAGTTATTGCTCTCAGCTAAATCCCTAGTTGGGGCTGATGTTTGTAATGTTAGCCTCCTCCACCTGTTTTTATTTGTAAACGGTTCATTTCGTAATAGGTTTTATCAGATTTCTTTTTTCCCTAATAGGTGGATATCATTCCCCTCCCACTTTATCTGGGCTTGGGAGAGGCACACGAGTTGGCTGCCTTGCCCCTCAAGTGGCTACCAACATAGCAAAGTTGCGAGAGAAAATGGTATAGGAAACCATCTCGCAGTTACGTTTGTTAATAGAACTGAATTTCTACCCCACATGGCAATCGAATCCAGGACTCGGAAGTAAAGCATAAGGCCGCTACGAATAGAATAAAAGAAGTCATACGTTGACTTTTGTGGCTCAGTTGGCAGCGCTGTCGTCTTCCACTTGAGAGTCCCGGGTTCAATACTGTTTTGAAGTGATAATAGCCGTCTGAAATGCCGTTGAGTTTGTTACATCTCGGTCTCCAGAATGAGTTTCTTTGTAGAAGCAGCAGGTAAATTATATAACGGCTGTCAAATAATAATAATAATAATAATAATAATAATAATAATAATAATAATAATAATAATAATAATAATAATAATGTTGTCAGTCCAGGCAAGTCGCCTAAAGCACTGGGGTTGATTGATTGATTGATTGCATGTTACAAACTGCACCAATCATGGATAATGAGATAACATAGGAATGGGTTTTAGATAGCTAGCTTATTCAGACATTTTTGGGAAGCACGGAATCATTTAAGGACATACATTGACAAATTTCGGACATTTTTTAAGACAAGATGACTTTGTATGGTTTGGATTTGATAAAATAATGATATAGGAACACTTGGAATGGAATAGTTCAGAGACATTGTTAAAAGACAGTCATTTAAGATTATTTTTTGCTTCAAATAATGTTGTAAGAGCGTTTGACATATGAAATTATATATGAATAGTTTGATGTAATAACCTTTGTTCGTGAACAGTTATAAATAAAACTATAAAAACATCTTTTGATAGTATCGTCTAATGACATTCTGGGCAAAATATATAATTGTTGGACAATAACAACATTATTTGGTGGACAGCGAAACTATTTATGGACAGACGTAAATCATAATTTGTTTTTGGGGCTGTTTCGCATAGCAGAATGATTTTGGGACAGGTAACAAAATGATATTGAGATAGTTTTGCCTAGCAAA
>NC_089757.1:7488769-7491269 GCF_040412425.1 Macrobrachium rosenbergii | reverse complement strand
CTTCTGGGTCCAACCCCTCTAAAAGAAAGAATGTGTAGTTTGAATATATATATATATATATATATATATATATATATATATATATATATATATATATATATATATATATATATATATATATATATATAGCCTATATATACACATACATACACACACACATGCACACATACACACACACACACACACATATATATCTATATGTGTGTGTAGGGAGAAAGATAGAGATAGATACATTGATGGATATATAGATAGATAGATAGATAGGTAGATAGATTCTACTGGTCACTCTGTACCAGAAACGTATGTAATTGTACGAACCACAACGAAAAGGGAAGAGGGCATTGTGGTTCACACACACACACACACACACATTTATATATAGCCTATATAATATATGTGAATATAAAAGACACTCGTATATAAGTGGTAAAAATTATAGTTACGCTATCAAGTGGGTCACTGGTGGGTTGGGTAAAACTGGCTGGTATGCAGGGTATGTAGCGTGCCCGGGTAATGATGACCCAGGCACAGAAGTACTTAGGTTCGAACTTCTTTTACGACCAGTGGGGTTCATTTGTTCGCGCCCTTGCCTTTCATTTGAGAGCTATCGTGATTAGCCTACCCATGTAATTGTGCGTTGGTTATTTCCAATATAATCAACACGCAATTACATGGGTAGGCTAATCATGATACCTCTCTTGTTGTTAAGCGCAGGAAGCTTAAACAAAAATTGGGAGAATTGTACAGTATTAAAAATGAAATTCAAATACAAAAAGGCATAAAATACAACAAATATATATATATATATATTATATATATATATATGTGTGTATGTGTATATATCTATATGTATATATATGAATATATTTATATACTATATATATATATAATATATATACAGTATATAAATATATTCATATATACATATATATAGATATATACACACACATATATATATGACTTTTTATCACATCATTAAGCTACAAACGTCCCTTAACATCTAATTCGCTCTACCTCGGAAATAATATATTTTCATATATGTTACCGAAGGGGAATTTTTAGTTGATAATAAGTTCGTCGTCCCGTGGGCTCGAACCAGCGAAGGACAAGAACTCAGGACTACAGTGGACGCATTTAACCCACGCGGCCAGCAAGTGAGAGGTAGAGCGAATTGGATATTAAAGGACGTTTGTAGCTTACTGATTATATATATATATATATATATATATATATATATATATATATATATATATATATATATATATATATATATATATATATATATATATATTTATTTTATTTCGCCTTTGTTGTATTTTATGGTTTTGAATTTCATTTTTAATACTGTATCATTCTCCTTATTATTGTTTAAGGTTGCCTGCGCTTAACAGCAAGAGAGTTAACTGTGTTGCCGTCCACGGTGTTGTGGTCTTGAGTTACTAATATTCTTGAGTTGCTAATAAACTCAGTGTTACTATGTGTCTTCCTAAGTGGTATTTTATTAGTAGTAGTATTATTATAGTGGACGCCTTATACCTGTCTGTACCATTTGTCCCTGAGGTGCATAATGAAGTAAGTTCAGGTCAGCATTAAGAAGTTGAAATAAATGATGAAGTCAAAGTTAAGATACTGGGTATCATCTTATTTTAATAGTTGTAGTATCAAAATGTACACGTCCAAAGATGTTGAAATATCAGTATTGCTTATTCTTTTCAGATGGGAATGTTCAAAAGGAGAGTCATATAAATGTCCAGTGAAAGGTCTTCTTGAGAAGATGACGAATTTAATGTCATTTTACTCTTTCTTGGAAGGGTGGTGTTGGGTCATTGAAGTACTGTGAACATCTTCACCTTCACGGTCACTTAATATATGAAGTGAAATGTCTCCCGTAATGGTTATGAAAACGTGAATTTAAAACCTGTTCCCCCTGCCTCCTCCCATATGAAATTGGATAATTGAGGTGTGAAAGGAAAAGTTTAAAATGATCATAAGTAGTTGAAGTTAAGTATACCTTAGTTTTACCAGACCACTGAGCTGATTAACAGCTCTCCTAGGGCTGGCCCGAAGGATTAGACTTATTTTACGTGGCTAAGAACCAAATGGTTACTTAGCAACGGGACCTACAGCTTATTGTGGAATCCGAGCCAAATTATAGCGATAAATGAATTTCTGTCACCAGAAATAAATTCCTCTAACTCTTCATCAGCCGGAAGTCATGCAGTTGGAAATCCGAAGTGAGATATAATGTAGGCTTATAGGTAGTTATGTTGTAGGAGAACAGTTATAAGTAAACCTATTTCAGTACAGGCAATAAGTAAACCTATTTCAGTACAGGCAATAAGTAAACCTATTTCAGTACAGGCAATAAGTAAACCTATTTCAGTACAGGCAATAAGTAAACCTATTTCAGTACAGGCAATAAGTAAACCTATTTCAGTGGCAATAAATAAACCTATTTCAGGTGAGGCACTGAGTAAGTAACCATTTTCAGTACAGGCAA
>NC_089757.1:7451269-7483769 GCF_040412425.1 Macrobrachium rosenbergii | reverse complement strand
CGCTGTTTAGCGTTGACACCTGTCCATTGAATGTATTTATATTATTGTTGTCTGTGTTTGGTTAGAATAACTTCCGTAGTAATCCTGTAACGCAGTTTAGTTTGATGATTTATTTTCTCTCCCTCTCTCGCTCTGTCTTTTTGACTGCGCAGATCAGGGCATAAGCGATGTAGAAAATGCTCCTGAAGAAGTCGTGGTTTTCAAAATTTATATATATATATATATATATATATATATATATATATATATATATATATATATATATATATATATATACATATATATATATTGCTCACTTAAGCTGAAGGCTCAGGTGAGCTTTTCTGATCAGAGTATGTATGTATGTATGTATGTATGTATGTATGTATGTATGTATGTATGTATGTATGTATGTATGTATGTATGTATGTATGTCAGGCGTAAATTTTTCACATGTTTTGATATCTGCAGAAGCACTGCATCAAATTCAAGCAAACTTAGCACACGACATTCTTTGGTAAAGAATGTTTATATATGTTTTGGGGAGGGGGCCTGCCCCTTTTCATTGACATATATTCAAGAACCAAAAAATAGTGTGGGGTCATTAAAAATCTTTATCTCTAAAACTGCAGGGTAAGAATCGTCAAAACCTTGGTGAAAGCTTTCGTGCACAGATTCAAGTTGGGGCCACAAGAGGGATTTAGAGTTGTAGTTTGGAATATATATAGGAAAAATCTGTTAAAAATCGCCCTCTCAAAAGCAAATGAACTACAAGGAACATGATGTTAACATATTGGAATCTGTTCATCTTTTAAACAGCCAATGATGAAATATATTACTTGTTAGTGCTATCAAATTCAAATGCATTCACCCTATCTAGTGTAAATTCAAGTTTGTTCATACCAAGGCACCAGGTTCCATAAGAACCCAGATTTATGATTTTTTATACAGAAATGTTTAAGAAAGATTCTTAAATTAACGCATGGAGCAAGGTGGCTAAGGTGAGGAATATGTCCCACGTGCCCCGTAGAAGGGTACATGAGGTGCACTCTTGGCATTACTTAGCTTCTTTGCAGCGTCCCTTCGGCCCCTAGCTGCAACCCTTTCCATTCCTTTTACTGTACCTCCGTTCGTATTCTCTTTCTTCCATCTTACTTCCCACCCTCTCCTAATAATTGATTCATAGTGCGACTGCGAGGTTTTCCCCCTATTTTCAAACATTGCTACTCTCAATTTCCGTTTCAGCTCAGAATGACCTCATAAGACCCAGCGTTCGGCCTTTGGCCTAAATTCTATATTCTATTCTATTCTGCGTCCCATGTGTCTCTTTAAAGGACAGAAAGAAACGTGTGTTGCGACAAATCTTTTGTCAAACACGCTTCTGAAGAAGCCTACTCTGAATTTCGTGGAATTGTTGCTGTGGCCACTTCAGCCAACTGAGAGTCAGTAGGGGAAAAAGTGAACGCCAGACGTAGTGGTACCTTTATTCAGCATGATTCATCCATTCATGTCAGAGTTTAAACTGGCGCTACTTCAGCTCTGCTTGTGGGTGCTGAAAGAACAATTTTACGTCTAAGTTATATTAGTTGGAAACACACAGTTATAGTACATTGAACATAGTATGTGTATATGTATATATATATATATATATATATATATATATATATATATATATATATATATATATATATATATATATATATATATATATATATATATATCGAGAGACTGAATATTGAGAGACTGAATATTGTTTAGAGAGAGAGAGAGAGAGAGAGAGAGAGAGAGAGAGAGAGAGAGAGGGAGTACAATATGCTTGGTCAGTAGATAAATTTTTTAGATATGCTAAAAGAAGATTAATCATTGAATAGGCCTAGAGAGAGAGAGAGAGAGAGAGAGAGAGAGAGAGAGAGAGAGAGAGAGAGAGAGATGGATTTAAGGAAATCAGGAAGGGTAGCGATTATTTGCTAGCCTGGGGGAGTGTCGTTTAGGCAAACAGTTTGTTGTCGATACTGCCTAGCATTTTAGAGCACTGCACATTCTGCTTATGTCGCCTAAAAACACTTATCTCTTAGTTCAACAGCCATATTAGCAGTATTTATTGTATTTTACCGCTTGACTTCGTTGGTGATTTGGCAAAGCTGATGTCGGCAGCTTAAGTAAGCTGCGCGTGTCTAACTTAGTTTGACGTGCTGTGCAACGCTAAGAGTTTTGCTGACAGTCAGTATGTGGAAATTGCTTCGTAATGCCTTTAGCGTTTTTAGAAAGTGACTGTCATTTGCTGGATAGTGTTTTTTCTGAGAGAGAGAGAGAGAGAGAGAATCTTTCCTCTGGTTGGGGGCCAGGGCGTGATGGTGTGGGTGGTGGTGTTCTGCGCTATTATTACTTTCCACGGTAAACAGTCGTGGGGTGTGTACCGAAGATCAGGGCCTTGCTGAAGATGTTCTCCCGTGTTTGCGATACTCGTTAGGGTGAGGGGTGTTTGTGAAGGCTTGTGACGCTGTGCGTAGGTGGAATATTATGATTATTGTTGTTATTAATTAATGGGCCTGCTATGCAAAGTTTCACTCTTAGGAACTCATAAGCGTATAACTTTTGTTGTTGGTCAAAGGCTGGGACATTGTATATCCTTGTTTTACTATTATTATGGTATGTGCACTTTCGTATGGAACGAGTTAAAAATGCCAATAACTTTCTAGGCATGGTTCCTTTAAACAGAAATGGTTCTGTCGGCGTGAGCGGGGTTTGTCAAGAAAAAGATAATGCACCTTGGTTAAGATAATACTAGAAACTCTGGCTATATGTATTCTCTCTCTCTCTCTCTCTCTCTCTCTCTCTCTCTCTCTCTCTCTCTCTCTCTCTCTCTCTCTGGCAATGTTTGAATGAAATAATATGTATGAATGGTCGCCGATTGAAGCCGTGATAGATTTAAAACGGTTTTATTTATCTATTTTTTTTAATATTCCGGTAAGCTTACTGTACTTCTATATCATACGTATGTTAAATATGATGTCATTTTGCGTTTTCTTATAGTTTTTACCTAGTAACTTTTTCGCACATTCTTGAACGATATGCAGTCAAGATAATCTGGTCGAGAGAGAGAGAGAGAGAGAGAGAGAGAGAGAGAGAGAGAGAGAGAGAGTTTGTGTCTTACGCCATCCTTAAGCTCCGCTCTGGAGTTTGCTGAGAGAAAACGGGGCTCTGTACGAGTTTGGGGTCATTGTCAAATTAGGGTTAATTTCAAGATATTGAAGTCTCCTCGTGCCTTTCATTCTCAGTACTTTTAATTTTCAAACGACAATTCTTAGTAATAAGTCTTTTAAGAGTGATATTACTGTTGCAATATTTCATATTACTGTTGCAATATTTCATCACCTTTCATAGAATGCATAGCATCGTAAGTATTTGTAACAGACTCTTTTTCATAAAGAATCACATATAAAATATAGATCATATAGATTTGCAAAACACTATATGCCAATTTGATTTCAAACGATGTTAAATCAAATTGTCTTCAGATTACTAGTACACTGTCTATACCAATAAAAAATTGGGATCTTTCTTAGATAGTGACCCCCAACAAAGTTTAGGGTCGTTATCTAGGACTAATATTTCTTGGCGATCATTATCTTTATGATATTAACAGTCTTTCGTTTATGTTTTTGCGGTAATCCCCAACGGGCTTGTGCTAAACACGCCGCAAAGGTGGATACATACCGGATTATAAAACCCTTGAGCGTCACCAGCTTGGAAAGATCCAAAAATTGTAAGCCAAAGGAATATATACCGCTGTGAAGGCGATATCCATATGCTGATATTCTGAATACGATTGACTCTTGTTTAAAGCCATACCTAAGAAGAGGCGTTATGTGCAGGTTTTTACTCAGGTGTGGACGCACTCTTACAGAGATCATTTCCGTCTTCTATTTGTTAGATCAAAGCACATAGTCGGATAATGAACTCATTATAGAGGTAAGTTATTCAGATCTTGGTTATTCTGTGGAATACGTCATGAGGAGTGGCTGGTCGGACCGATTTTTAACCGTGTAGTGACGGAAATATATGTGCCAACAAGGGCTCAAATGACGGTTTTGAAAACGTGCCATCCAATGTACTTGTGCGCGCATGTGCGGGCGCTCGTACGCACATACGCGTACGTACATGTGTGACGGCTTTCACTATTTCTCTTTATTAAGGGGTAATAAATGCCAAGGTCAGGGGACTTGAACAATTTTGAGAGTATTGCATTTCTCTCTCTCTCTCTCTCTCTCTCTCTCTCTCTCTCTCTCTCTCTCTCTCTCTCTCTCTCTCTGGTGATAGTAAAGATGCTAATTTTACTTTAGTATTAGTTTTTTCTGTCTGTTTCTTTATCTGAGAGCGACAGAATTATCTGATAAACTTTTAAGTGTTGTGGTGAATCTTTTCAGTTTGTGTATTGTCTTGTTTCTGGTAATTGTTTTTAATCTCGTCGTTTTTATGCAAAGGAACATGTTTGTTTATTTATTTATTTGTTACATTTCGTGTCTACCGTGGTTTTTCCCTTGTGTTCGTTAAAATCTCTTATGTATTTGGTACAAAGCGTTACAGATTCAGTGGTTAGCTATCTTGATAAGCTGATTACTTTTTATTCTTCATTATGGAGACTACAGTATCAGCGTAGGGCCATTTTTAGTCTTGATTGCGTCTTCTTTAAATGAAAAGATCGTGTCCCTTACATTACCCTTGAAATATCACAAGGAGTTGTAAAGTCTTTTCTCTTCCGTTAGAGTAGCGTATGTTTCTCCGATCTGAGTTCGAATCCTGGCGAGGTGGAAGTGTCTTCATGTGGAGCCTGTTGCACAGGCTTATCCCAGCTATTGAAATTCCTGTAATGATTTTTGCGCCTTGCGTTTCAGTTTCAGTTGTGTGCGTGTGTGTGTTTTATTTTTGATGGGGGGTGGGGGGAGGAGGGGGTCAAACTAGGAAACAAATCTTGCGAGCAGTAACATGAGCCCCGACGTCCTCAAAAGTTTGAGAGGTTTCTCTGTTGCTACCCTTGGAGCCTCAAGCTCTTGTTGTCATCGTCTGCGTAGCTTCTCATATATTTAACTGCTGTTAGTGTCGTGTTGTGTTAGAATGAATAATAATAATAATAATAATAATAATAATAATAATAATAGTGACTCATTTAGACCTCGCTCCACGTTCCCCGAGTCATCTCTTCCATTCTGATTTTCGCCAGTCCGAAGTCTGTGGTGCAGGGCGGCGTCAGCGGCTCTCTCTCTCTCTCTCTCTCTCTCTCTCTCTCTCTCTCTCTCTCTCTCTCTCTCTCTCTCTCTCTCTTTTTGCCCTGCCCTCATACCCTTGACCTTGAGAGTAACCAGTTTGCGTCCAAAGTTCTGCCTGCTTTTGGGACTCTCGAGTAGCTCGAGTGTTTTGCTTGCAAGAATGTCTTTTATTTTTCGATTTTGTTGATGTTATTTCTTATTAGCTTGGGAGATAACTGATGTTACCCCACAGATGTTGATCGTAGGATGTTTCTTCTTACCCGGTTTAGGAGAAACTATTCTGGTCTTAGAAAAATTGAGGTAAACGATTTGTAGGAGAGAGAGAGAGAGAGAGAGAGAGAGAGAGAGAGAGAGAGAAGAGAGAGACAAGACACACACACGCACGCCGACGGGACTGAGGTAATCTCATTGGTGAGCAATCTGTTGTGATCGCTTGATTTTCTTTTCTCCAAGGTGACGGCTTAAACAGTTGCTTATGTTCTGATTGACAGCTTTGAGACGTCGGAATAAGTCAGAAGAAGAAAAGAAGAAGAAGAAGAAGAAGAAGCTGACGTTATGCAACCTCGGTCCTTCAGTGATGACTCGCTGTGGAAATCGGGATGATGTCTCAGGCTGTGCATTAGCAGTCGCCCAAAGGTCAAGGACATCATGGGACTGGCTTGGCGTCGGAAGGGTGATCTCTCTCTCTCTCTCTCTCTCTGGTAGACTTTACCTTGTACATTATAATAACACGACAATAGAATTGCAAGAGAGAGAGAGAGAGAGAGAGAGAGAGAGAGAGAGAGAGAGAGAGAGAGAGAGAGAGTTACGCCGTTGCCTTTTGGCCGGATGAATGAGTATGACTCTGCAAACCATCTGGCCAAGGATGATTAACTCTTCCCCCCACCCCACCCAGCCTTCTACCTCAATACCCATCCTACAGTATGTCCCCCCACCCACCCCCAACCCTCACCCCCAAGCCTTTATCCTCCGCCCCTCTCCGTTCCTTCTGTCTTGTCTCTAATGTTACAGCAACACCAGAGAGATGTCATCATCACCATTTGCTCATGGGCGGGGTTTGAGGTTACTGCCACCACCACGACCGTTTTGGTGTGGTAGGTTGGGGAGAAGGGGAGGATGAGGAGGAGGAGGAGGAGATGAAGTTAGGATGCTGGGAAGAAGGGCGCAAGGATTTTATCCTTCTGGAACCTGTTGCCTTTATTCCTACTTAAATATATATATATATATATATATATATATATATATATATATATATATATATATATATATATATATATATATATATATATATATATATATAAAATAAAAAATAAGTATACCTTAGTTTAACCAGACCACTGAGCCGATTAACAGCTCTCCTAGGGCTGGCCTGAAGGATTAGATTTATTTTACGTGGCTAAGAACCAGTTGGTTACCTAGCAACGGGACCTACAGCTTATTGTGGAACCCGAACCACATTATAACGAGAAATGAATTTCTGTCACCTGAAATGAATTTCTCTAAATCTTCATTGGCCGGTCGGAGAATCGAACGCGGGCCCCAGCAGTGTGCCATCCGAGAACGATACCAACCCGTCCAATGAGAAATGAGAAACTATGAGTACAGTATGTATATATATATATATATATATATATATATATATATATATATATATATATATATATATATATATATATATATATATATACTGTATATATATATATCTGTTCCCATAACTCCGCTGCCTTCATTCCTGACTCATCTCTTGTATGTGCTCCTGCGCCGTTGTCCATTCCTGCATATCATTATCCTCGCTGCAGCTGTGAAACTTGTATCCCTGACGTGTATCCTGATATGTACGCTCCGAGTAATATTCCCACGTAGGCTGTCACTCCATGCGCTGTCTTCGTGGTATGTATCCCCACTAACTTATCCGTGGATGCGTATCATTCATTTGGTATCCTTGATTGTAATTCCCGGCTGGTATCCTTCTTTTGGTATCCTCCGTTCGTATCTCTTACCTGGATGACGTGGATATGTATCATTCATTTGATATCCTTGATTGTATCCCCGACTCGTGTCCTTCTGTTGGTAGCCTGGGTATGTATCTATTACCTGTATCCACGATTTGTATCCTTTACAGATATTACTATAGCGACTCGGTATCGGTATCTCGGTGTATCCTTGGTGGTGTATCCCAATGCGTATCTCCTACTTTGTATCCTCGGTATGTATCCCCCATGCCCCCAAGTCAGCCACACGTCCTGTCTTACTTTCACCTTTGCTCTCTCTCTCTCTCTCTCTCTCTCTCTCTCTCTCTCTCTCTCTCTGTCACCTTTACCTGCGTCATTAATTGGCTTTCCTGTGACCACCTGCCGATGCTTTTGTTCTTTGTTCTTTCCAAGAGCACCATTGTCTAATCATTGCTCATCCTGGCTTAGTATATATATTAATAATTATATATATATATTATGTATATATAATTATATATGTGTATATATAATATATTTTATATATATATATATATATATATATATATATATATATATATATATATATATATAAATTTATATATATATATATATATATATATATATATATATATATATATATATATATATATATATATAATATACACATATAATATATATATATATATATATATTTATATATATATATATATATATATATATATATATATATATATATATATATATATATATATATAATATATAAAAATCACTTTCATAAAGGAATAAACCTTACAAAATAATTTGTCATAAGTACTTTATAATTGGTGAATTGAATAAATTGATAGCATCACAAGACAACCTTCTGATGACAGTTTTTGGGCGTCACATAAGCCAAGGTCATTGATACCAAAAGGAATTTGGGAGCCTAATACTACAGTATAAGTGGTTTTAAATGGTTTTAAATTCCTCTCGTTGAATTTTTGTGTCGATTAGTGTGACGAATCAGGGCCCATTAGGAGGACTTGCAATCCCCCTTCTCTTATCCGGAGGATTGAGGCAGGGAAAAGCGGCAATAAAAGGACGGAAAGTTATAGGTTGGGGAAAACGAAGACAGGTAGAGAGTACTGAAATTTTTAACTTGTATAAAAATTATATTTTTTAATTTTTCGTACAAAATGATTTTAGGTATGGGTTAACTGAGATTGGCAGTTTTTACAATTTTACAGATTTTCACAATATTGATGAACTGAGTTATATTTCCGGACTGATTTCTGTAACCATGATGGTTGGTGCATTAGTCCATTCTTGCCTGTACTCGTATAACGCATAACACAACTTTCCGTGTAATGAGTATAACATGTTGAATAAATAACATGTTGAATATTTTACTGCTATTTATTTTCCAGTCTTTGCTAGGTTAATGGACATTGAGTTGCATAATTTCGCTACTTAAGATGGCCGCGGGAGCCTTTAACAACATTTCTAATGCTGTAGAATTAGGACTGGATACTAAAAAAAAATTAAATAGGCCTTCCTTTGAACGTTGTGATGTCATTTGTAACATTACCCTGATAGTGTTTTGGTTTTCATTAAGATTTTGTCAAATGCTTTCATCTGTCTGAATATGGCTCTCATTTCATTTCGTTATCTGGTGAATTCTGAGCCAAAAGTTATCATCTTTCCTGAGATGGCTCTCATTTTATTTCCTTATCGGGTGAATTCGGAGCCACATGTTATCTTTCTGAAGATGGCTCTCATTTTATTTCCTTATCTGGTGAATGCTGAGCCACATGTTATCATCTTTCGGGAAATGGCTCTTATTTTTTTCTTATATGGTGATTTCTGAGCCACGTTATCATCTTTCTAAAGCTGGCTCACACTTTATTTCCATATCTGGTGAATTCTGAACCACATGTTATCATCTTTCTGAAGATAGCTCCCATTTTATTTCCATTTCTGGTGAATTCTGAGCCAAATGTTATCATCCTTCTGAAAATGGCTCTTATTTTATTTCCATGTCTGGTGAATTTGGAGGCAAATTTTATCATCTTTCTGAAAGTGGCTCTCATTTTACTTCCTTATCGGGTGAATTCGGAGCCACATGTTATCGTCTTTCTGAAAACGGCTCTCATTGCATGTCTTTAAGTGGTGATTCGGAGCCAGATGTTACCATCTTTCTGAAGATGCCTCTCATTCGGAGACTGCAGTCCGTCTCTGTTCTCTGCTTGCAGTATGTATGTATGTTCGACCTGTGACTTTGTAACTTCATCTTTTTCAAAACCAGTAAGTCGTCAACTTTTGCTTTATACTGTTTATCAGTACATTTACTTTCGTGGTTCCTGGTTGCTATAAAATTCGTCTTGTCGAAGGCAAGTCTCTCGTTTCCATGTGGATAAAACATAAAACGTCAACATAATGATACAGCAGAATGCCTTTACCCAACGGCCTTTGTTCGGAAACTAAAACTACGTAATAGTGAAAACAGCCACTTAGTGTCTGACATCCTTCCTCTGGCTCCGGAGATAAGGAGTTCTTCCGCCTTGGAGAGACCTTCCTTCATCACCAATTACCTTTTCCATTAACTTCCGATCCAGCTGGGTGGCTCTTACGACTTAGCACTCACTGGATCAAAAAAAAATATATAATCGAGTAAAAACTGCGGTGTACTCGATCCGTGAAAGAAAAAATAATTAAAAACTTTCCGGTTGCTTTTAGTTTTCGGTGAGAGATAACTATTGAGGTGGCTTTGTCTGTCCGTCCGCCCTCAGATCTTGAAAGCTACTAAGGCTAGAGGGCTGCAAATTGGTATATTGATCATCAACCCTCCAATCATCAAACATACCAAATTGCAGCCCTCTAGCCTATGTAGTTTTTATTTTCATTTAAGGTTAAAGTTACCCATAATCGTGCGTCTCGCACCGCTATAGGTGCCAACAACGCAGGACACCACTGGGGCGTGGCGGAAAGTTTTATGGACCGCGGCTGATAGTTTCATACAACAATATACGCTGTACAGAAAACTCGATTGTGCCGAAGAAACTTCGGCGCATTTTTTACTCGTTTTTTTTACTGGGACAAATGTGGAATGAAGTTTCAGTATCAAAAAGGACTTGAGTGATATGGCGATTGTGTTATCAAGGTGTTAGGTAACAATTATCGGCTCCCTCCTGTTACTCTTGTCTTTTTCGCTGGGGTGTCCAATGTCCCTTGATTTTGGATTTTCATTCTCATTTAAAGTCGCGTTAAAACATCTTATTTCATAAAAGTGCTGTCGCAGCATTTTAGAAGGGATATATAAAATTTAAAGAGAGTGCATGACCACGGGGAAAGTGAAACAGCGAAGCTACGTTTCTTGAGGGCGTTTTAGAGTAAAGGTAAAAGATCTCACTGTTTTTCTATTTTATATCGCGGCTATTTCTTGCGATAAAAGTTACGAATATCATTTGGTATTGAATATGCTGTACCTTGAGAGTAAATTACACCCTCGGGGAATTGTAATTGATAAGCCCATGTCCTCCACCCTGCATTCGACCTGGAGTTTACATTTAGATACAGGAATATCAAATGATTATGATATGTGTGGTTAAATATATGTAAATGTAAAAAGCCAGGCGTATGTGTGACAAAATATACATATGTATATGTGTGTGTGTGGCAAAGTCTTTCTTTTGTTTTCGCAAGTGCTAATGCACCTGTGTTATCTGTAACTTACTGGCAACACTTCCAGTATGTCCAGTTATTGTTCCAGCCTTCAAGGTCTAAATCTTGAAGGAATAGATTAAATATGCTACTATGCTGCTATATGAATTCATTCACAGCCGCCAGCTGTTTGAACCATTGTCCTGTGCACTTCTTCAGGGCTGCACTAGATTCACAGTAAGTTAAAAGTATACCTTAATTTAACCAGACCACTAGAGAGGGCTGGCCCGAAGGATTAGACTTAATTTACGTGGCTAAGAAGTTGGTTACCTAGCAAGGAGACCTACAGCTTGTTGTGAAATCCGAACCACATTGTAGCGAGAAATGAATTTCTGTCACCAGAAATAAATTCCTCTAATTCTTCATTGGCCGGCCGGAGACTCGAACGCGGGCCCAGCAGAGTGCTAGCCGAGAACTATACCGACCCGGCCAACGATGAACATGCAGAACGGCATTCTGATTTCTTGGAGAGTGCAGCCAGAAAATTTATTAGAAAACAAAAATGAAAATAAAAGTTTAATTTTTGATTTAAGGCTCATATATATATATATATATATATATATATATATATATATATATATATATATATATATATATATATATATATCATTACTACAGGTGAAAAGTATGTTCGTCGGTACTGTCTCTGTAGTATATATATTTATAATGTCTAATATTGTGTATCACTCCTTCGTCAGTGGCTTGGAAATACTGTCGAAACCGGTCAGGACCTACACCCCGCCACTTATTCACCTGTGGTAATGTGTGATAAACGAACCACGTGTTAAAATGATAAAATTATATATATATATATATATATATATATATATATATATATATATATATATATATATATATATATATATATATTAAATTAATTCTCCTTGTGTACCTGTCTTCTCTTTTCCATTCTTCTCATCCTCTCCAACCATCACGCTTTTGACGTTTCATCATCTTGTCTGTCATCCACCTAACGTTGGTTCCGACATCCCTTCCCCAAAATAACATTCCGAGAATTTCGGTCTTGTCTGTCCTTCACTTTTTTTGTGTGGGGGGGGAGGTGAGAGTGTGCTCTCTCTCTCTCTCTCTCTCTCTCTCTCTCTCTCTCTCTCTCTCTCTCTCTCTCAAATTTTCCAGTACGTTGATTTTTTCTCTCAGTTGGTGATATTAGTGTTATGCTCTCATCAGTTGTCAAAGTGTTTTACCAGTTATCCTCTCTCTCTCTCTCTCTCTCTCTCTCTCTCTCCCGATTGTTCGTTCCCCTCGCAGCCTCTGCGACTCATGTTTCCCTTTCTGTTTTGTGCGATAACGTTATTTCAAAAGTGGTTCTCCTCCTCCTCCTCCTCCTCCTCCTCCTCCTCTTCGCGCCTTGAATGAACGAACGCCTGTGACGACCGACACCTGGTTGATAAGGGGAGGGAGGAAGCCTCGCCGAGAGATAACGTTTCTGGCCCTTCAGGTATATTGACTGCCTTGTGTCATGTTTTGCTTGCCCCCCCTCCCCTCCCGTTCCACCCCTCCCTCCCCCCAGCCTTCCTCCGTTCCACCAGCACTTGAACGTGATTGGGGGATTGGTAAAGTTGGATGTTCTCTTCGTCCACCCACCTCATCTCCACGAGCTAGGTGAGAAAAGGGTAGTTTGGTTTGCGCGTTCTTGCATTGTCTTACCCATGCAGGACCCAGGTCTTACCTGACTCTCTTGTCTTACCCAGGACCCAGGTCTTACCTGGCTCTCCTCTTCTCCCTATCGAAATGCCTTGCCGTTCCATGTTCAGCCCCCTTCCACGTCCCCCGCGCAGTTTTAGTTGGTGGAGGTGGTTTGTTTTGCCTCCCCATACATGGCCATCCCCCCCCCTTCCACCTCCACTCCCCTTTTCCCACAGCCCTTTCCAAGTCATTGTGGGAAAGGTGTGTCTGTCCTCCCTATCCTCACCCCGTGCTCCTCTTCAAAAGTTTCTGGGAAAAGGAGTTGTTTGACTTCCTATCCTCACAGCCCCCGTCCTATTCTCCTGCAGGCGCATCTGGGCTGGGAGTGGAGTTGTCATTTGCTTTCCTCTTCTCTAGCGCCACTAGCTTCTCGCTTCCCCCAGCCGATAGCTGGGGAATGAGGTCATTTCCTTGTCTTCGTTATCCGAAATATTGCCGGGAAGAGGTTTTTGATTTTTCGGTCAGTTGTTTTCTACGAACTCTGAAACGTTTAACTGTTGTAAAGACAAAAGCACAGAATCGGACGCAGCTTGGAAGGTGCTTCCTTCGGTCAAGCAGTTTACGTAAGAGTTCCAGGTGTTTTGTTTTGAATCATTAATGCGGGAGCGCATACCATCGCGAGGTATGTTTGTAGATAATAACAACCATCTGGACCATTGCGGCGAAATGTCTTCACAAATGTGACTGTCTTTGAATGTAGGATAAGAATATGAATGAAAAGAATACTAGTGGTTATTAGTCTGTTCATGAGGGACTACTGTTTTGCTTTTTCTCTTGAGCCACCCCCTTTTAGGGGAAAAACGTAGTCCCTTGTTCGAACAAAATATTTTACTCTCGATCACATCGGAGTCAATAGGAAGACATTTTTATTTGTTTACAAACGTTTCCTTAATAGTCTTATGTTTTACTTGTGTGTGTGTGTGTGTGTGTGTGTGTGTGTGTGAGAGAGAGAGAGAGAGAGAGAGAGAGAGAGAGAGAGAGAGAGAGAGAGAGAGAGAGAGAAACTCTTCATGGCAAGATCTATAGACCTTCCTTCACAGTATAGCGTTGTGCTCTCAGTCATCTCGGGAGTAGATGTAGTTTCTTTTATTTATAAGGAAGAATGAAAGGAAGAAATAAGAGGACGAAGAAAAGCAAGTAGGACGGGAAGGAAGAAATATTAAAGGTATGATGGGGAGGAGGAAAATAAAAAAAAAATGGAAAGGAATGAACTTTGATACACCAGGCGTTTACGGTTACTAATGGACGAACGCCTACTAGCAGGTGTAACTTGGTTATGGAAATGAAAGGTAATGTGCACTGGTAGATAGGACAAACCAATTGTGCTTTCATATGCATCGATGTCACTGTTAATAGTGAGCAGACATTCTGATAGAGCAAATCAAAAGTTTATGAACTGGCCCAGCAAAGTTCCACAAGTTATACACACGCACACTATATATATATATATATATATATATATATATATATATATATATATATATATATATATATATATATATATATATATATATATATATATATATATGTATGTATGTATGTATATACACAGTATATATATACTGTATTTGTTTTGTTTCTTTCTAAATCAGTCTATGTGTTATCACATTGCAAATCAACTTTTTCATGTGACATAATAAACATTACTGAGAACTGAATTAAAGATAACTAGTTGTAGTGAAGGTTTGATCTCCTGTTGAAGATGTTGCAAGTTGAAAGCACGCAGCATGATCGACCTTGATTATTGAATACCGACAGCTGTTAGGCACATACTTGCCTAACAGCCAAGCGGATAAAAAATAAAAGTTTTCTAGTTGTGACGATGTCGGTATTGCTGTGTGCTAGTAACTCAGAGTATCATAGATGCGAGTTCAAACCCGCTCGAATGCTGAAATTTATGCGATCGTTTCATTGCCAGTTAACATTAATATGTGTTTGTGTCGTTGTATTTATTTTTTATTAACAGCATACTATAAAATGTTAAGGGTCAACGTTACAATTGTACATAGATATACCTTTAAGCAATGAAGCCCTGTTCCATTACCAGTAGAAGCGGTGGGTGAACTAATTATCGTTATTTATCGCGGCGCAGCAAAAGTAATCAAGTACGAATGGGAAAAGTCTTTGCAAACAATTGAATTTTATATATCTCCGCAGCAATGCCTGATGCATTTCGCCATTTTTACCCGTCGAGATGAAATGAAGGTTTAATTGAATTGCGACTTATTTTTCGCTCGAGCGATCGCTGGTTGTAAAATGCGCTCGTAATGTACATTATTCATAAGAAATGTAATTAAGAATGTGAAATTTATTCTGTTCATTGCCCCGTTTACTGCGACATATTGGACAAAAAAAAAAAGAGAGCGTAATTGATGACCTAATGTTTTTAATATTTATTCATTTCATTAATAGAGTCATTTATCAGAAAAAAAAACATTTTGGTGCATACGCTGTAATCTTTTTTTTTTCAGTTTTCAGTTGTAGCTCTCATATAATGCGAAATTTAACAAAGAAATTGCATGTAAGTGTGTGTGTGTGTGTGTGTGTGTGTGTGTAAGCATAAGCCACGTGTTCATTGTAAGACGTATACGAGTACATTTGTCTTGGTGGGGAAATCATTATTTCTTTCCTTTTTTTCTTGCTGTTTCTCAGTTGTATTTGTTAAAAGCGAACGTTTCATAGCGCATGAAACCTCTCTCGCGCCCTTGCGCCCCCTCCCCGCCCCCCCCCCCCTCCCCACACTGCAATTTTTTGATACTTTTGAAATACACGCATTTTGAAATCTATTATTTATTCTTCTAGAAACTCATAAAAGGATTTTTTCCTATTTTGCATTATTTTTTATCATCGCTTGCCCAAGGTCAATCGGTGAAGAAGACTAAAAAAATGACGTAGTGTCTAGACAACAGCAAATTAATAATTTTTTCCCTTTTATTTGACTTAGAAAATCAACTTCTGTATCAATCTGTGTTATTTTGTTTTTAAAATCTTGAGGTTTGTAGGATAAATGTATTGACATCAGTAGAAGCTTTCATAACTAGGCCTATTCGAGATGGGGCTTTAAGTTTACAGCATATTATTATTATTATTATTATTATTATTATTATTATTATTATTATTATTATTATTATTATTATTATTATTATTAAGAAGTAAAAGTTAAGTATACCTTAGTTTAACCAGACCACTGAGCTGATTAACAGCTCTCCTAGGGCTGGCCCGAAGGATTAGACTTGCTGTATATTACGTGGCTAAGAACCAATTGGTTACCTAGCAACGGGACCTACAGCTTATTGTGGAATCCGAACCACATTATAGCGAGAAATGAATTTCTATCACCAGAAATAAATTCCTCCAATTCTTCATTGGCCGGCCGGAGAATCGAACGCAGGCCCAGCAAAGTGCCAGCCGAGAACGATATCGACCCGTCCAACGAGGAACTTATTAAGAAGTAAGCTGTCCACATAGCAGACTACCTATATTTGAGAAAAGTACAAAGCTAATTAAAGTTGTGTAAGCCCCACATACAATAATACTCAAATAGCCATAGTAACGAACTCGTGAATTCAGAAAGAGTTTAAGTCCTTTCACACGGTTCACCATTTTCTGTATAAATACGAGTAGAAGGGTAATGATGTCTTGCAACAACAATGACAAAAGTGAAAGTAGCGGAGTTCCTGCTCTCTTTGAAAAAAAAAAGGAATGTTGCCTCGAGTTCATTTCCAAGAGAATGAGATCAACGGCGAACCAAGGTCTCTCTCTCTCTCTCTCTCTCTCTCTCTCTCTCTCTCTCTCAGCAAGTGTGCATGTTTATTACAAAGCGCATTTGCAGTTAAATATTTTTACATAGTCCTCTCTCTCTCTCTCTCTCTCTCTCTCTCTCTCTCTCTCTCTCTCTCTCTCTCTCTCTCTCTCTCAGCAAGTGTGCATGTTTATTACAAAGCGCATTTGCAGTTAAATATTTTTATATAGTCCTCTCTCTCTCTCTCTCTCTCTCTCACAGCAAGTGTACATATGTTTAGTACAAAGCACGTTTGCTTAAATATCACACACACACACACACACACCAAGTGTACTATGTCTACTAAAAGCACATTTGTAGTTAAATATTTTTATATATAGGCCTCTCTCTCGCTACACACACACATACACACACACACATATGTGTGTGTTTGTGTGTGTGTATGTTAGTTTATGTTTGTGCATATGCACAGTAAAAGACCATATGCAGTCTAATACAAAATACAACTGCACTCCCTAAACTACTACTCACTGAAAAAACTACTACTACAGCACGTAAACGTTCCTCATGAAAAAAAATCTCTCTCACACTGACCAAACGTTTGCATGAGCGGCCCTCGCATTTAGACCACCGCCATAGCGAGAGAGAGAGAGAGAGAGAGAGAGAGAGAGAGAGAGAGAGAGAGAGAGAGAGAGAGAGAGAGAGAGAGGCAGCGAAATGCATCAGGCGATCCGCCAACATTTGCATAGAAGCGGCGTTCTGGGGCGTCTCCCGTTATTCCGGACTCGCTTTAAAAGTGGCGCTAAATACGCTAATTGCCGGAAGGAGGAGTCTGCCTGGTTGGCGAGGAAATTGGCGGTGGCGGGCTGCAGGCTACCGCTCGCTTGGCCCCCCGAGCTTTTAAAGCTCCGACGACGACGGCCCGTTTTGCTTCTGCTGCTGCTCAGCGGTTATTTAAGGAGGCCGGAAGTGAATTTACCTGTCCGGTGGGGAGATAGAGAGAGAGAAAAAAAAATATATATATATACTATATATATATATGTATATATATATATATATATATATATATATATATATATATATATATATATATATATATATATATATATATTATATATATTATATATCTGTTACAATATAGGATACATATGAAACAGAGAACAGAAAAATGTACGTTTTTAAATTAAATGATTTTGGTGTTTGTGAAAAATATAGGAAGGTGTTCAAATAATGATACTAAGAGAGAGAGAGAGAGAGAGAGAGAGAGAGAGAGAGAGAGAGAGAGAGAGAGAGAATGGTGAATGAATGTTCTTTTATATATACAAGAATATAAAGATAGTAGAGAGTACTTATGGCCAGGATTTTATGGGCAGATGAAAGTGAGCATGACAAACGCATGCTTATGCCTATACACAGACCTCTTTCAGTATGTTACCTATCTACATACATGTATATTGTAAGTGAGTGAGAGTGAGACTTAACGGTGGAGATCCCCTGCTCTTGCTCATTTACCCACCTAATTATTTTGGCAAAAATAAGTGCCGGCGTGAGCGGTTTCCCCTAAGATCGTCTGGCGTCTGCAGCCCTGGCACTCAGTTTCGTAATATATCAGTCAGCCAGTCTTCAAGTGATTAGATTTGATCGTTAACGAAGACGGTTCGCAACATTTGGTCACGTCACTGCAGTGGGAACGTTTCGGTAAGCGGGAACACGTCTACTGATGGTGCCTTTTTGTCATGTTCCTTAGAGAGTGAACGGAAATATGTTTGAATTTTTCAGTATGTGGATAAATTGGATAAATTACATTCATTCGCGTTTCTGTAGTCGTGGAGTTTATCGTAATCGGTATAATAGCCTTAAAGCATACCCGACTGCCTCCATTTTGCGCAAAATATACGCATAATAATGAAGCCAAAAAAAAAAAAAAAGTTACCGCAACCAATTTACATGTCGTTCGAGTAACTTTATGGAGACCATCTTGCCGAGTAATGCAAGAGGAAATGGCCGAAGGATCGTGTAAGTCCTTTATGTACTTTTGTACGGTATTGGTTTTGGCCTGGCTCCAGATCGCATTTGCAAGTCTAATGTTTCGCGAGGCTTGTGTCCCGAGGTAGGGAAACACGCATATGTGCTTCCGTCAATGATCTCATCATCTGGGCGAATTTGTTCTTGAGGTTTTTGCGTCTCTCCGCTGGTTCGCCAATTGGTGTAGGTCTGAGGGCTGTTGGGTTTTATTAATTGTTGGATCTTCGGATGTTGTTGAGTTATTTCCGTTGTTGTTGTGGATTCGTCGGGTTCCTCTCTGTAGTGCATGACCCACTGAACAGGTTCAAATTAATGATCGTTGATCTGCAACCATATACTTATGTTTTTGGACGTATTCATTTCGTTTTTCAGAATTACATTGTTGCACCTCTTGCATATTTTACACTTTGATCGGTATTTGATTTCTGTTTATGGTCATGGTACATAATTTTGTTATATTTGAATGGCATGGATAATGTGTTTTCATACGCTCACATATACTTCTTCAACTGGTGTATTTTGTTTCCTATCATAGTACCATATTGGTTCCTTGACTGATGATAATTTTTGAATTTGTTTTTACATAGCTACCTGAATTTACTTTGTGAAGAAGTTGGTTTTGTTTTCCTGAAAATTGGACCAGCTACCAGATACATAATTTACTGCTGAATCGTACGTATAAGCGTTCATTGCTGAGGCATTTGTCTTAACCACTGACTATGTATGTATGTATGTATATGTATATATATATATATATATATATATATATATATATATATATTATATATATTTCATATATATATATATAAGTATATATTATATATATATATATTTTATATGAATATATTTTATATTTATACATAAAGTAAGTTATGTATGTATGTATGTATGTATGTTTTATATACCCTAGTGAACTGAAGTCTACTTAGTGCATCGGTACCTGATGAGGAAGACTTTAGATCTTCTAAAGCTTGCACTTTATAAATTAAAGAATCTGGAGTCTAAACCGTCCCGTCTTATTGAAGCCTAACATGAGTAATATTAATAGACATACCCAGTGAGGTGCGGCTATTTTATATATATATATGTATATATATATGTGTGTTTGTATGTATATATTATTGTGTTTATTGAGAAAGAGAGAGAATACTATTTCTCTCCACCTTCCCTTCTCATTCTGCGTACGTCAGGCATTAGGAGAGAGCGACCACGTCGTCGAGATATTTTTCTTCTGGTGTCGAAACCTAAACAGGTATTTCACCCGAAGGGGAACGAACGTTTAAATAAGAGACGGACCTCTGTATTGCCCTTCTTGTTATTCTTCGGCAAAAGGCGAAATGTTCTTGTTGGTATGCTCAGAATTCTGTGGCCTTCGACATATCTTTGCCCAAGTGCTCTATTTGGTTAAGGCGTTTTACTGTCAGTTTATACGGGTTTCTTGACACTTTTCACTGGCTGTGCTGGGTTTTTCTCCTTGTATTAGTAAACTTTACAGTGCCACTTTTACGTAATTTTTTTTTTTATTTCTGTAGGTTAGTTTGAGGTTAATTCTTTAAATTTTTTTTTTTTTTTTGCATTGATATTTATTATTGTTTAATTACATGACACGTTAAAATCTGTTTTTATTTTGTAAGCTTGGTGTCAGTTATGTCCATCACAGTGGGTCAAAGATTATTTTTTTGTTAATTTTATGCTGGTGCTGTAACATCTGTAGTGACCTGGACACTTATTCATCTATGTATTTATATATTTATTATATATTTATTTTTATCTGTATTTATATATTTACTATCTATTTACATATTTCGTATATATTTACGTATTGAATCCGTGAGAGAAACATTACAAGATGGACCGCAAGTAATTTAAAAGAAATTAGCTACTGCATGGTAACCCTAATGACTGGAGCTCACGAGTTTAAACTTCTGCTCATTCTGCTGCAAAGTTACCGTTAGTACTGTTTCAGTCGTTATGTTTTACGTTTACGGCATTTTCCCGAGATATAACCGAGTACCGAGACCTTTCCCTGAAAAAAGCGGGACGCCATATCTTAAAAACTAACCATAGAATTTTCTTGAAAATAATCTCGTTATGTTTCCCACACCCAGATTACCCTCTAGGTAGTAACCTAACCTAACCTACCTAACCTAACCTAACCTAAGCTAGGGGCATGGCAAAAAAAAAACCGTGGCTGGTGCAATACTAGCATACATATCAGGTATTTGCGACCCGGGTCTGAAAGTCATATGTCAAGACGACGTCAGAGGATCGCGCTTTCTGGCACCGTCTGGCATATTTCAGGATTGCGCAACAATTTGTCAACATTTGTTCTATATTTTGGACAAGGTTGAAATGCGCTCTGTTATATTATGTAAGCGTTCAGGGTCTTGCATTAAGTCTTCTTCTTTCTCTGCATCTTTTCCCACTTCTGTGTGGCGTCGATCTATCCGACAACTTTCCTCATCTTGCAGTAAGTACAGAAATATATTTTCCATGTGGGATCAAAATTGAACTCACTTAAGTACGTTGAGGATATGTCACTCAATAAAAATCATGCTTGAATTCAAACTGCCGTCGATATTTTCTACTTTGTGCTGGAATTATATAAAGACTGTCATTCTTAGCATAAGTAATTACAGTAGGATCACGTTGTTGCCCACAGGAACAAGCCTAGTAATCTGTGATTGAAATATATATTAATAAAGCATTGAATAATGCAGACTTTTTTTGGGATGAATGTGGAACACCTGAGTCCTGTTTAGTATTCATGATTCATTTTGCCTGAATTGGCCACATGCCACGTTTCGAAAGATTAATTATAGATTGCTGGCGTTTCTCTTGGTGAAAGTGAGCTCTTTGCTTAAGCGACTTTTTTTTTTTTTTTTTTTTGTTAATGATTTTCCCTTTTGACATTTCCTTTACATTTGCTTTGTAGGAAATGATTCGGAATGCCATTCTTGTGTGTTCGGGATAAGTGACTCTGGGGGGAATGTGGAAATTCTGTTTATTTGTTTATCATTTGTTTTAACTGTTGGTAGATTTTATTATTAAAGCAAAAGGCATTGAATTGCTCAGCACATTTCTGCGAGATACGATACCTTCATGCGACAAAAAAAAAAAAAAAAAAGAGAGAGAGAGAAGAATTAAAGTAAAGAGAGTGAATTATGTCAGTTTTAATTAGCATAGAAAATCTCTGCAAATGCTTTCCACAGATGAAATGTGGGTGCGGTAATAAAACAAGAATTGCTGCTTTGTGTTTGGTAAGGGCTTCGTGGACAAAATTTTATGCCGACGTAGCTCACAGTCTTTATTATGCCGTCCTTTGTTTTTGGTAGTGTAAAATACGATGGATTTCAAAAATTTTTTATCTGCATCGACAGTGATTTTATCAATGACGTCATGTTTCAGCAAATTATCGATTCTCTCTCTCTCACCATCCAGGATGTATGGTGAGAAAGATGCTTAGCTGTTCAGTCTCTCTCACCATCCAGGATGTATGGTGAGAAAGATGCTTAGCTGAAACAGGCAGTTAATGATAAAATCACCTTCTATGCAATAATTAAAAAATCTTAAAAATGCATATTCGGCACTGCCAAGAAATTGCTCCTCAGATTATTAAAGAAATATAAAACCACAGTCTTTAAGTTAACACGGCATATATTTTATATCTAGCTGAATTTATTTAGCACGTAAATAATTACCATTTTTCGGTCACAGAAAGAAAAGACGACTCTTAAAATGTAGAACAAAGTACTTTTGTCTATTCGAGCTATGTATAGTATCTAGGGTGTCACCCATGCACGAACCAAATACCTTTTAAGCCGGAATGCCAACTGTGGGGATAAATCGCAGTCCAGGGTAAACAATGCCCAGGTGTCGAAAGGGGTTGTTTGAGGAACGTGGAATGCCAAGGGGAGAAGGAGGATCCTGTTTAGGGGAAAGGGGATAGTGAGCGTGTATACTGTGTTTGCTCAGTCTTTTCCTTTCTGTAAAGCTGTTTCCACTGGAAAAGTCTCGATTTGCTCGGAGGCTTGGAATACGAGATGGAGCCTCCGGAGCTCATTGTGATTATTTAGGGGGACGCGTATTTTTCAGTGGTCTGTTCGTCATCGCTTTTTTTTTTTTTTTTTTTTTTTTTTAACGTGCTTTTTCCCATTTTTGTATGGGGTTCGATGCCTTCTTTGAAGGACTTTTGATTTGGCTTTGGGGTAGACCTGTGGTCTGTTCCAGTTGACCTTTTCCCAGTCGTTGTTGCGCGGGTAGGGCACGCGATAATGCTGACTGTCTTTTTTTAAAACCTATCCGTTGATTCCTGTTAGAAATGGCTCTATAATCGATGGAACTCTCCCCTCGTCACCTTACAAGGATGGCATTGCTGTGGTTGTAATTTTTTTACCCCAAGAGAATTCCACGGTCCTTGTATTCTCAGGTAATTGCAAGTGAAAAAATATGTTGAACAAACTTCAATTTCCTCGTTGCTGATATTTAGCCGTAGTTGTAAAACTCGTATTTATTTACCACAGTTTATTCCTCTCTTGATATCTGGTTCATCCTCAGGTGCATTCATGAATATATTTCGTCGTAGTGAAGTGCAGTCAAAGTGGCTAAGTGTTCTTTTCATTGGAGGCAACAAACCTCATGCTTCCCACCGGAGAGGCAGGTCACTTGATTAGAGAAATACCGATTACGGTAAAGAACTCCTCATTCAGGAAATGAATGGAAGCGAGGGAATTGTCAAATTAGTTTACCCTCGAGTTCACAGCTTTGACACTTGATTTCGTTGCTGTATTTTCCTCCTTGGATCACGTTCAGAGACTTCATTACTTCATTCATCTACCTAAAGACTCCTGAACGGACCACGATTCTCTCCCTGGTATAGACAAAACCGTTGTAGAAGAACACCGTCTCTGCAGTTTATATTCTATTATCAAGCTTCTGAATTCTCCTCTTGCTTCCGTGTTGTTTGCCTTTGACCGTCTTCTTCTATCATTGCGTCTAGAACATGTTCATTTTCAGTGTCGAAAGGACTGCAGTGAGGCATGGCATGAAGCTATTCATTTTTCTCAAAATGCTTTGTCTTGAGTGCCTAGCTTACGTAAGAAAAGATTTTGAATGTAGTGGATATATTTAATAAAAGTTTCATTAATTTTATTGCAGTATTTATCTTATACAAAACACACACACGCATGATCTAGCCTCTCCAATGGACAATGGAGGAAAGTTAAGTATACCTTAGTTTATCCAGACCACTGAGCTGAGAAACAGCTCTCCTACGGCTGGCCCGAAGGATTAGATTTATTTTACGTGGCTAAGAACCAGTTGGTTACCTAGCAACGGGACCTACAGCTTATTGTGGAATGCGAACCACATTATAGTGAGAAATGAATTTCTATCACCAGAAATAAATTCCTCTGATTCTTCATTGGCCGGTAGGAGAAGACAGTGGAGGAACAGCCACTGTAACTTAGGGTGGCTCAAGGTCATTATTACGTAACTGATAGTTTGTTGACTGTGGATGGGTCGTAGCCTGTATGAAGAACATTGGGGTTGTTAATCTCACCACGAAAGACTTGCTGGGAATTGGAACTTTAAACAGTATTTAGAGCCACCACACTATATATATATATATATATATATATATATATATATATATATATATATATATATATATATATATATATATATATATATATATAATGTATATACACACACATACGTATATTATTATATAAATACACATGTACACACACATCCATCCATCCACCCACCCACCCACCCACACACATATATATATATATATATATATATATATATATAATATATATATATATATATATATATATAATATATATATATATATATATATATATATATATATATAATATAATATATATAATATAATATATATATAGAGATATATATAATATATATATATATATATATATATATATATATATATATATATATATATATATATATATAGAGAGAGAGAGAGAGAGAGAGAGAGAGAGAGAGAGAGAGAGAGAGAGAACCATCGCTAACGTTCTCTGCTATGGGGTCGCTCTGTTCTGTCCGTGAGCCGATTGATGCGTATTGCGGCGTTGAATAAATGTTAATAAGCAAGATGAAAAATTGAGGAGGTTCATTAGAGTTAGGCAGAGCAACAGAGCCTTGTTGACTTCGGTGCTTATCCCCTGCTAATGAGAAGCTCCCGGAAAATATCGATTCCGGCGCAATTTTCTGCCTCCAAATTCTTCAAGTAGTGGCTCTCGGAGGGGTATATCTTAACCTTCTCCCGCTCTGGGAATCGAGTTCAAGCTTTGAAATTGCTGTTTCAAATCTGGTTCACCTTGGAAAGGAAACGTTTGAGAATTGGGACGGGAAGCTGGAGATTTGTGGAAGTTAAAGCACAGGAAAGAGCGGTAATGGTGATGAACATTTTTTCAGGCCTCTCTGTTTTGTCGATCACGCGATCTGTCACGCACGACGGAGGTCTCCTTGCAACTTCGTTTGTGTGTTAATGAAGATTATCGTGAGTTTTAGAGAGATTGTCAAACTAATTTGTATTTAAGGCTTCTTGCATTACTGCTTTTGTTTTTGGAAATTATAAAGTTATATAGTTTTTTCGGCTTTTTAGTTTTCTGTCAGTCCACACTTTTTTTCTGTCTGCCCTCAGATCTTAAAAACTACTGAGGCTAGAGGGCTGCAAATTGGTATGTTGGTCATCCACCCTCCAATCATCAAACATACCAAATTTCAGCCCTCTATCCTCAGTAATTTTTATTTTATTTAAGGTTAAATTTACCCATAATCGTGCGTCTGGCAACGATATAGGATAGGCCACCACCCGGCCGTAGTTAAAGTTTCATGGGCCGCGGCTCATACAGCATTATACCTTGCCCACCGAAAGGTAAATCTATATTCGGTGGCTTTGATTATATGCTGTAGCGGCTGTAGAGAAAACTCGATTGCGCCGAAGATACTTCGGCGTATTTTTTTTACTTGTTTATTGTTCTTTTCGCCTTTTATTTTTTAAGAGCAGTTTCATCACGGTGGTAGTTTTAGTGCACCTCACGTGGTGCACTGCAGGCATTACTTAAGGTTCTTTGCCGAGTCCCTTCGTCCCCAAGCTGCAACCTCTTTCATTCCTTTTACTGTGCCTCCTTTCATATTCTCCTTCTTCCGTCTGACTTTCCACCCTCTCCTAACAGTTGTTTCATAGTGCAACTGCGAGGTTTTCCTCACGTTACACCTTCCAAACCTCCTTACTGTTAATTTTCCACGTTCCGCGCTGAATGACCTCGTAAGTCCCAGCGCTTGGCCTTTGGCCAAAATTCCATATTCCAATTCCATCAGTTGAAACTGTCTTAGCCAGCGAATGCGATATTAGTTTCGTACATTGTAAACGTCTACATTTGAAATATGTGGGTAGGTTCCCTCCATAGGACACGTTTGATTAAACACTGGCTGGCTCTATCAGTAGAATTCTTTTGTTCACTGCTTTCTCTATCATAATTTTTTTTTTTTGCGGCACATTAGGGGGAAGAGCAAGTGGCCGATGGCTTTAATTCATTGGAGTGACCTGGCTTTCTCCACGGACCAGTACCAGTATTTTTTGCCTTTGAGGGTTTTGTACAAATCAAGTATCATTATGAATTCTGAATATTACTTGCCCATCAAAGGAGCTTGAATATCTGCTTCGTACGCTCCCAGTGTGTATGCTGAAGAAATAGCAGTTATAAGAATAGGAAAGGTAATGTACAAAGTTACTTCTGCTGAGGCAGCCACATTGTTGATACGAATACATTTTAATTAATAATAATAATAATAATAATAATAATAATAATAATAATAATAATCCCAGGTTTTATGCCATTATTTATACGTATTTATGAACTAAAACGCAACCATATTTTTGTTTGCCTACTTCCAAACGCACAGGCACAAAAACACACGTACGCCCAATGTATTCAGTGTTGGTTAGCACAAAACTTTATAAACCAATTAAACACTTCCTGAAAGTTGCACAATGTTTTTCATAAACTCAGAGCCTGGCAGCACAGCTATGCACTGTTAGAATGTTTTTGGAAAATATTGCAAATCTCAGGAAACAAATATGCACTGTTAGGTCTCTCTCTCTCTCTCTCTCTCTCTCTCTCTCTCTCTCTCTCTCTCTCTCTCTCTCTCTCTCTAAATATATATATATATATATATTGTGTGTGTATGTATATATATACACACATACATACATACACGTATATATACACATAAATGTATGTATATATATATATATAGATATTAGATATATATATATATATATATATATATATATATATATATATATATATATATATATATATATATATATATATGTTGATACTGAAGTTCGTGTATACATACATACATACATAAAGCCTTCAGCATATGTATATAATTTATGTTGATACTGAAAATTTGTGTATACATACTTACTTATATATACAGCCTTCAGCATCAACTAAGAATGATTCAGTATTGTGCCACCAGCAAATATATATAACTTTTAACGCGTTCTCTGTGGTATTTTTCAAATGAGAAGAATGCTGGTTTTGGCAGTAATTAATGGCACAGCTTTTGTTGTGACTTTTTTCATTAATGTTTTACCGCGTTATATTGAGAGTATTCATTAAGTCAACGAAAAACCATTATACTCTCTCTCTGAATTACTAATTATATAATATTACATAAAACTCATTCATCCTACATTTACATACATACGATATATATAAAAATTATATATATGAACATCAACACCCACCTTGCCCCATTCCCTGTTAGAGGGGTTGCTTAAGAAGATGCTACCCTTTGATTTTCAGCAAGGATTTTAGGATAAGCTGGCTGACTTCATTACACTTTTTATTCAGACTGTCGCCCACCACGGACGTTTGGCTACCAGACACTTAATTCACTGATAAGTTCAACAGAAATATTATGAATATAATCCTAGAACTTTCGCTGGTGACGACATACGTAAGTATGTATTTAGTTCCAAACGAAGGACTTTGTGTTCGATGTAAGCAGGACATATTATCGCTGACCCGTCGTAAGCAGGACATATTATCGCTGACCCGTCTTCTGTTTTGAAAATGGAAAATAACAGTCGCCTACGTGTTACAAAAATGAGGTTGGTGTATTGCAGTTGTGTTCATAAGCCTGAAAACATTACCTGAAAACGTAAACACGTTTTAATGAGGTGCTACGTCCCAGGCAGTCCTATGTCGGAAAGTGTTTTTTTTTTTTTTTAGATTTTTCTTCACGAGACTAAAATAGTTCGTTAATGCCTCCATTAAATTGGCCATTCTTCTTGTCACTAAACGGGAAAAATACAATCTTGGATACTTATTTTTTTTTTTTTACATATTACAGTGTATTTTTTTCGAAGCATAAACTTTGGATTGTATTATGTTAGAATATCACTAGTCTCATTCTGGAAATTGAAACGAGAATTGTTGTGAACTGTGACCCCTCTCACGTTGTAACATACAACAATGGTTGTGTGTGTGTGTGTGTGTGTGTGTGTGTGTGTGTGTGTGTGTGTGTGTGTGTGTGTGTGTTTCAGTATAACATGACTAACTCTGAAATCCAAAATACTAAGTTCTGGTCTGCATGTGTACACAATGTGTTTGTTTATGATTGCTTTCTACTTATGTATTTGTGTAACTGCTGTCAGTTTTTGCTTTAATAAATTAATATATTTGAACACTAGAACGTACCTATTCGCGCTTTTTAAATTTGAAACTTAATGAGTACTGTATGTTATTCTGTGCATAATTCTTCATACTTCAAAACACAAAATGGAGGATTTTCTATCAAATCAATTTCACTGACGTTTGAATCCCTTTAAATTTCATCCTGATAATGTAACTTTCAGTCACAAAAGTGTGGTGGTTCTGAGTTGAATTTCTGCTCATGCCTGATAGACCTCACTGCGAAACACAAGCTCACCGTTCCTGTGAGCTAGGGATGGAGCTTTGGCTGGAGCCCTGGGAGACTAGGAGCTTATCGTGTGTTTAATCTCGACCTCTAGGACTTTCTTCACCAGCGCATAGGCCTGTCTGATCTTTGAACCTAACTTAATCAGATGGCGTGACTCTCTCAAACGTCCTTCCCACATTTACTTGGTGGAAATAGGCATTCCTGTTAGGATTTTATGGTCCCTCTGTTATCAAGTTTTGGGGATTTATGCCTACTGCTGTTTTGATTAATTTATAACACTCATGCATGCACACATATACATTATATATATATATATATATATATATATATATATATATATATATATATATATATATATATATATATATATATATATATATATATATATATATATATTATCCCTAGTTATACAAGTCTAAAAGAAGTTGGAACCAACTGCACCCAACTTCTTTTAGACTTGTATGGCCTAGTGGGCAGCGCCCTTGCCTTTCAACTGAAAGACCTGGGTTCGATCCTGATGTGAGTCAGAAATTTATTTCTGTTCCACGCGTGATTGTGTGTTGATTATTTCTACATATATATATATATATATATATATATATATATATATATATATATATATATATATATATATATATACTTATATATATACACAAAATGGATCATCTTTATACCTACATATAGACATCCATACATGCATACAGCCTATACATATATATATATATATATATATATATATATATATATATATATATATATATATACACAAAATAGATATCTTTATACCTACATATATACATATATATATATACAGCCTATATATATATATATATAAAATAGATATCTTTATACCTACATATAGACATCCATACATGCATATAGCCTATATATATATATATATATATATATATATATATATATATATATATATATATATATATATATATATATATATATATATATATATATATATATATATATATATAATAATTTATACATACTGTACAGTAAAAGTATGTAAGTATACGGAAAGAATCTAATGTTTTCGTCTCAAGTAGCAAAAGCCACTGTGAATTATATAATTTTTTGCCACCCTTCCCGTCCTCCTTCTCAAGCTACTGCTGCTACTTCCTCGACTACTAAGTAGTACCGTACTTTACTCTTTAATTTTCTTGACTGCTGCTCAATGGCAGTCTCTTCTGACGCTGCCACGCTGGGCAACATCCAATTACCAGCTCTGAAAACCAAACCGAAAAAGAAAGTGTGAAATTGGAGACGAAAGGTGACGAGTAAAACTGATTTTGTCAACCTCAGAAGTATCGAGTCGCTTTTAATCAACGGGCTTCCGTCCTTGTTGTATGAACAAGGTGTTAAAGCAAGTACGCAGAGACTTCGTGTTTTAGGAATTAGGGAATGGGAAAAGAGAGAGAGAGAGAGAGAGAGAGAGAGAGAGAGAGAGAGAGAGAGAGAGAGAGAGAGAGAGAGGAGAGGGGGGCCTAAGTACCCAATTACGAAAGATGAATTTCATTCCCTTGGGTTGAAGGTGAGAGTTCGAACTTAGGTTGATTATCGTTGCCAACCCGTTTCGTTTCTTTCTCTCGGTAAGACAGTGTTGAAATACTGATTGTGGAGTGGAAGAATGGACAGTAATGTGTGGATAGTGGAAAGAGAAGCAAATTCTTGAGATAAGAGATTCGTAACTGTTAAATGAAACCAGCGAAGGTAAGAGTGAACAATAATTTTAAAAGTGTAAGAAGAGAACATTAAAAAATAATGAATGGGAACTGGTGGTGTTCAATAATTTCGGAGGTGTCACGAGAACAGTGATTTCGGCACGGTAGATCATAGAACAGTAATTTTATTTTACGTGGTCACGGAGAGAACAGTAGTTTCAGAAGAACAGATAAAAGATGATGATATTTAAAGACAATTTTGTGATAATAAGGAGGACAATGATTTCAAAGTTAACAGAACAAAAAAGAATTTCATGTCATTACGGAAAGAACGATATTTTAGTCGGGTTGTAAAAATACAATTTTATATGACAATAGAGAGAACAGGAAGAAGAGAGAACAATAAAACGAAGTATATAGAAAGTTACTGACCGTAATTGAATAACAAACTACAAACGACTTCCAGATTACCAAGCCTGCGACGTGTTTGTTATTAGGAGTTATTTTACTAACGCCAATGTCAGGTTTTTTTTTTTTTTGTCGTTTGATTTCTCTGATTTTTTAAATTTTTGTTTTCCTGGCAATTTAAAGATTACAGAGAGGTTGTTAGGTTGTAAAACCTAGTTGTTCATTTAGGGCTCCCTACATGAAAGTGGTCAAGATTTGTACTACTACTACTACTACTACTACTACTACTACTACTACTACTACTACTACAAATACTGCTACTACAAATACTACTACTACAAATACTACTACTACTACTACTACTAATAATAATAATAATAATAATAATAATAATAATAATAATAATAATAATGGTTGTAATAATAATAAAAAAATCTTTTCAAATGTTATTGTATCAGTACAGAAAGAGAAAGAGAGTAAACATTCTTCAAGGGTAAGATGAAGCAGATAGCTCAGGTATAGACCGCATATTTAGATAACATCTGATGGAAAAAAAGGAAAAAATACTCAGGTATTTTTCGAAACCGTAGGAATGTAACGTTATAGACAAGAAAGAATCTGGTCACTATTTCCAACGTTTTTGTGATGCTGGCCTTTCAGAGAAGTGAAAATAAGGACCACCTGTGCTATTATAATGCTGAAAATGAAAATACAAATAAATATAAGGGTTTATATCTTGCGAAGTAGCGGAGATGACGTACGGCACTTTTTTGATGGTCTTTCGAAGAAGTGACAATTAGGACAACCTATGCTGGTTTAATGCTGAAAATGAAAATGCAAATGAATATAAAGGTTTATATCTTGCGAAGTACTGGCAGAGATGATGTACTGGTTGCGGGGCGGGGGGGGGAGGTTATACAGAGTCTCTGGTTATACTCGTAGATGGAATGTGAGCTAGCGGATGACACACTTCCTGAGCGCTGTCAAGTGTACACGTAGTATAGCTAGTAGTAGTGGCCGGGAGTGGCCCAGTCAGCCGAAGCCTCACCAAGTATGTCGTTTGGTTCATCCCCGGAAATGTAGGGTCCCAGTCTTTTTAATTATATATATATATATATATATATATATATATATATATATATATATATATATATATATATATATATATATATATATGTATATATATATATTACTAACAGGGCCTTATTCAAACTGGATGGTATCTAGCGGAGATATATTTATTCAGTAAAAATTACAAGTTTTCCAGGCCTAACAGTCCTCATTGAGTAAATATCTCCGCCAGACACCATCCAGTTTCAGTGAGGTCCAGTTAGTAATTGTGTTAATGCACAGATAATTGTGTAAGTGATAAAGTTATATATATATATATATATATATATATATATATATATATATATATATATATATATATATATATATATATATATGTGTGTATATATATATATATATATATATATATATATATATATATATATATATATATATATATAATTATAATCTTCTGGTCACTTTTACCAGATACATATGTAGTATTACTAACCACAATATCCTCTTAACTTTTCGATTTTATCACATTTTGGAAACTCTTTGTCACTATAATTCGTAGTGACAAGCTTTTACAAATGTGAAGTAATCGAGAAGTTAAGAGGGCATTGTGGTTTATATATATATATATATTATATATATATATATATATATATATATATATATATATATATATCTATATATATATTTGATATTAACCAGATATATATCTCTTTATTAACCAGATACATTCCTTTGAATTTCTCTGCTTTACAGAGTGTAGGATGAAGATATTTTTATATATTTATACCTTCAGATTTAATCGTCAATATTTACTTGGGTTTTATAATTAATTAAAGCGTTTATATTTGTTAAGTTTCATGTTGATTCAGTTTTACATCAGTGGAGATACCTTGCAGTAGTAGGTCTATTTCTTTGTATCACACACACACACACACACACACACACACACACACACACACACACACACACACACACACACATATATATAATATATTATATGTGCAA
>NC_089757.1:7428769-7443769 GCF_040412425.1 Macrobrachium rosenbergii | reverse complement strand
TTTTTGGGGTTTCTCCTATAAAAATTTCAAGAGGGCGTTTCTCTTGCAAAGTTTTTTGGAAGTTTGGAAGGCATTTTCCTCTTGGTCGTAAGTTTTTGCAAATTTTGAGGCAGTTTTTCTCAGCCATACGTTTTTTCCCGATTTTCTTTTTAGAGATATGCCTCTCAGCCATTGGTTTTACAAATTTTCTTTTAAGGCAATTTCTCTTAGCCGTAGGTTTTTCCAAATTTTCTTTTTAGACAATTGCCTCTCATCCACAAGTTTTACAAATATTCTTTTAAGGCAATTTCTCTCAGCCGTTTCCAGTTTTTTTTTTTAAGGCATTTTCCTCTCAGCCGTAAGTTTTTCCCCAGTATTCTTTTAGGGCAGTTTCTCAGCCATAAGTTTTCCCCAAGTGTGTTTGGAAGGAATTCCCTCTCAACCCTAAGTTTTGTCCAAATTGAAGGGACATTTTCTCTCAGCCCTAAGTTTTTTCCAAATTGAAGAGACACTTCCTGTCAGCCCTAAGTTTTTCCAAATTTTTCCAAATTTTTTCCAAATTGAAGGGACACTTCCTTTCAGCCCTAATTTTTTCCAAATTTAAAGGGCACTTCTTCTCAGTCCTAAGTTTTTCCAAATTGAAGGGGCACATCCTCTCAGCCCTAAGTCTTGAAGGGCAGCCCTAAGTTTTTCAGCCCCAAAATTGAAGGGGCACTTCTTCTCAGCCCAAAGTTTTTCCAAATCGAAGGGCCACTTCCTCTCAGCCCCAAGTTTTTCCATATTGAAGGGGCACTTTTTCTCGGCCCTCAGTTTTCCAAATTGTCTTTTGGAGGCTTGTCCTTGCAGCCAGGATTACCTTAAAGCGACGCCTCTCCCTGTGGCGGGATGCTCAGCAGAGGGCTGAGGGGTGTCAGCAATAGAATCGTGTAAGGTAAAGTATCTATTTGGTGCATTGGAGGGCGAAGGGCCTTTGTGGGAGCGTCGCGTGTTGCAATGCGGCCACAGACAACCATCCCGAGTCACGGAGTTAGTTTCCCCTTCTTAGTCACATGTGTCAACAACCCGGCTTCTCCTCCTCCGTTACTGCTTAACTTTTCCTTCTCTGCTTACGCCTGCTTTTGCCTGCTTGCTGTTTGTTCACTTCCGGTTACTCTCCCCTCTTCCCTTCTCTCTTCCTCTCACTCTCTGCTGGAGTCTTCCCTTGGTGTGTCGTTTATTGGTCCGTTTTTTTATTGTATTTTTTCTTCTCTTTTTACGCGTCCTTTCTTTCCGTTGACTTCCCCTCTTCCCATTTCTTACTCTTACTCGTCTTACTCCGCTTGCTTTCAATTCGTTACTTTCACTCTTTACAATATTTCTTGACTTTTCTCCACATTGCTCACTTTTCCTCGTCCTCTGGCTACTTGTACTTTCTCTTGGTGCTCCTTCTAGTTTCCTCATGCGCCCTTTCCTTGTTTACTTTCCTTCCTTTCACAGCTACTTACTCTCCCTCTTTCTCGGCTAGTAACATCTGTTTCTCTTGTTACTTTCATTTCTCCGTTCTTTTCGTATTTCTTGTACTCCATTGTTCTCCACAATTTGTTTTTTTATTATTTCCAAAATTTGGGTTTTTTATTATTCTCCACAATTTGTTTTTTTTTTTTTATTCTCCACAATTTGGGTTTTTTATTTTTCTCCACTATTTGGGTTTTTTATTATTCTCCACAATTTGGGTTTTTTTTATTATTCTCCACAATTTGTTTTTTTTATTCTCCATTTTGGGTTTTTATTATTCTCCACAATTTGGGTTTTTATTATTCTCCACAGTTTGGGTTTTTCCACAATTTGGGTTTTTATTATTCTCCACAATTTGGTTTTTTATTATTTGGTTTTTTTTTATTATTCTCCACAATTTGGGTTTTTTATTATTCTCCACAATTTGGGTTTTTTATTATTCTCCACAATTTGGGTTTTTTTATTCTCCACAATTTGGGTTTTTTATTATTCTCCACAATTTGGGTTTTTTATTATTCTCCACAATTTGGGTTTTTTTATTATTCTCCACAATTAGGGTTTTTATTATTCTCCACAATTTGGGTTTCTAAGCTTTCGTCTCGGTTCTTTCTCCTCCATCTGCTTCTCGTTTCACGCTTTCGTTCTCTTTCTTGACGCGTTCTCACCTCCTGGTTAATCTCGAGGCCTATCAGAATCAGCACATTTATTTTGAACCAGTTCTGTTCATGATTATTTTTTTTTACGGCGGACACTTAATGACAGTAGCCTCTATGATTCTTGCAATAAATGCCAAGTTTTTTTTTTTTTTGCCTGTTTTCTTAAGTTGTTACGGATGAAATACTTCGTGTATCTGCCAGGTCAGACTGCCTTGACTGCTACCGGTGCTAGTAGCTAGTAAAACTTGGTTAAAATTCATGGATTCGCATTGTGTGTGTGTATATATATATATATATATATATATATATATATATATATATATATATATATATATATATATATATATATATATATGTATTTAAAATGTGTTATGTATGTTTGTTTATACATATAAAATGTCTTATGTATGTTTGTTTATATATATACACACACACATATATATATATATATATATGTGTATATATATATATATATATATATATACTGTATGTAATATATATACTAATAATAATAATATATAATATATTCCTATATGGTGCGTTTGTGCTTTCTGTTTTTGGAAGTAATCTTCAGGATATTTACATATGATATTAACAGAAATATATTTTATCAACGGAGGCTCTTCTTTGAGGGCTGTGATTACAGTTACCTTTTGTTCGTAACTCACGAGATTGTGGCCCGCTCAGTTTTAGTCGAAATAAATGGTGGCTGTAATAGAAGATAACACGGCTGAACTGAAAATCACACAAACTATGCAGTTGAAACCTTTCTAGTCAGATTTCCAGCCTCTCAGTCTTGACAGATTTTGGTTAATATTCTATATGTACATTTATTGTTTTTGGCCTTGATTATGCGTTAGGTTATGGTGTCCTTCCATTGGATCAGGTTACGATCCCTGCTTATTAGATTAGATTAGGAGTGTTAGGTTATGACCTCTGGCATAATTAATCGTAAAATTATGTGCATTAATCTGAAATATGTGTAACAGAAATTTCACGGAAACTAAGACTCATGAGTAAGAGCAGATGAGACTGACTTTGCAGTGCTCAGTGCATATCATGTTCTCATTATCTTTAGCATCCTCGAAATTGATCGTATTTGATTCTTCCTGATGCGGCATTTTTGAAGCCACCCTGTCCATGGAGAAACGGAAGTGTGTCAGCAGAAAAAAATAAAGGAAAATAAAAGATAAGTAAATAAATAAGTAAATAAATACATAAATAAATAAATAAATAAATAAATAAAGGCCAGAAAAATGATATAGGTTCGAACTCCGTAAGAGGTGGTTGTCACCAGCCTTTTGAAAAATATTTGTCTTCCTTTGGACGTTTCCGGGTACTTTTTCAGTGACTGTCTCACTCTTTTGGGTTCTCTGGTCTCACTGATACTCTTTGCTGAGCACCTCAAAATCCACTAGCGGATCCAGGGGGTGGGGCCACCTGGGCACGTGCCCCCCATGAAAAACAGTGACAAAATAATATTGGAGATTTAGATAATTGTATCATAAATGAGAAATATAAAATGGGAAAAAATAAAAAAAAATCTATTATAGCAATAATAAAATTTGAGAAAAATAATAATAATAATAATAATAATAATAATAATAATAATAATAATAATAATAATAATAATAATAATAATAATAATAATAATAACCATTCCTAAGTTGAGATGGCATTTATTGTAGATAAATAATAATAATAATAATAATAATAATAATAATAATAATAATAATAATAATAATAATAATTTGTGGAAAAGATGTAATTTTTCCTTTATCAGACTTCTTATCTCCACAAATATATAATTGTCATTTGGTGTTCAAATGTCTTATCTATATGAGCGCGATAATGCTATATCTCCACATGTATTAGTTTATCATACCAAGCAAAATCCAAAGTATCTGAAAATGCTTCGAAGAGATTCCAAATACTTATTTAGTTACGTTAAGTAAAGCCCTGACGCGCTTGCGCAGTGACTCTTTTTGCGACCAAATGTGTGTGTATGGAGACTTATAACAAACTTGAAAAGACTGAGGATTAGATTTGGAAACTAAACGATTTGTACTTGATGGTATATGTTCGTCTTTGCTTTTCAGTGATAAAAAGATATAATTGTATTTTAATGATTTCACGGTAAATGTTTTTATAAAATTATATAAATATATATATATATATATATATATATATATATATATATATATATATATATATATATATATATATATATATATATATATATATATATATATATATATATATATATATATATATATGTATATATATATATATATATGTATATATATATACTGTATATATATATATGTAATGTGTGCGCGTGCGTGTTTGTGTATGTTTCCAAAGTTCAGTAGACATATTCTTACAAAAGATTTATAGATATTTTTATATAATGTTAACATAGATTTTCTGGTAAGGTAAAGACATGGCCCAGTAAAAGCATATGAAGACGAATTTTTTGCTAATTTCTAAAGATATAGAAACAAGTATATTTTCAACTTTCACTAACGTGTAAGTTAGACTTCAGCATTAACCTTGAATGGAATAAAATGTAGTGCGTGTCCCATCGACCTACATTGAACACCCCAACCCCCCACCCCATCCCACATCCACAGTACTCAGGTGTAGTGGCGATTTGATCTAGAAAGACGCTTTCACCCTCAAGGATAACCTCAATTGTACCAGGGAATAAATGATTAGTTTTTCTCGCAAGGATAACTTCAGCGTCACCAAGGGTTAAAGGAAGTTTTTCTATCAAAGTTAATTATGGCGGCACCAGGCTTTTAAGGGATTTTCTCTCTCTATCTTGATAACTTCAGCAAGAGCAAGTGTTAATTTGTGTATCAGGGATAACCTTAGCTATACCAGTGATTAAAGAATGTTTGTCCCTTAAGGATAAACTTAACCTCAGGGATTAAAGCCTTCATATCTCTATAAAGGAAAAAACTTTAAAATATTTAGATGTAACAAAGATTGCATGAAGTTTTTTTTCCAAAGAATTTGGGTTTACTCTAAAAAAAGATAAAAAAAAAGGTGGTCGTTTTCGATTTCTTCGTAGAGGCCTATATTCCCTTTGATTGGTTGGGTTGAGAATGCTGCAGCTCTTCCGATTCTCAGCTTTCAACAGATGCTGGGAGGAGGTTGCTAGACCTATGCCCTCTTCCCACCTGGTCTGTGACCCACCACATTCAGTTAACTGCCTCTTGTTTACGGTTACGTCATCAGAGATACACTGGGATTTAAGAGTGCGTGTATAAATCGCCATGCCTTCCCGTGGAGTTAAACCCTGCCTCATTAATAGTTTTAGATAGAAGTAGTTTTCAGCTGCACATAATGAAATTCTGTTCATGAAAATCGTAAAGGCGTATGCAGCTGTGTATGAAATGTATGAATAAACCAAAGAGACTACCATCATTCGTAGAGAGGGAAGTGGATGATTACGAGAGTTTTACGTAACTGAAAGGAGAACTGTGCAGGAATTGTTTGAGGCATTAAGAAAGCTCCATTTCTGTAGTGGGTCCCTCGGGATCTATCCTCTTTGCGGTTGCAATTCATTACGTTGATACCGCGTCGTCAAGTGGCACTTTGTCAAGTGCCACTTTAGAGCGTCGAGTGCCTGTTAAACCGCGAGAACTCCCCTTCCTTTCCGTGGAGGACAGTGTCGCTGATAACGACGTTATCTGGTGGGAAGAACGGAATGCAATCACTGCGGGACAAAAGACTCGCGTCCGCCAACGATAAATTTTTGAAGTTGTCGCTGAGAACTGAAATGGTCGCAGTTTCCTAAGTGAGAAATTTTCGCCGCGGGTTTTGGGGGGGGATGTGCTGACTGTAATTATCATAAAGAATCGCGTTTCCTCTTAATAGATACGACACGAAGATCTCATAATTGAGTGGTTCAGGCACACTTGGATACAGCGGGTCCAGAGTCGGTTGAGGTGTCCGGCTGTGCAGTTGGCTGAGAGCCGCGCGCGAGAAAGTTCCACCGAACGATAATTTTGACTTGTGGACGCTCCAAGTCTATGCCTGCGGAAATCTAGCGTGGTGGTAAAAAAAAAAAAAAACATTGATTTCGCTTTTCATTTGTGGCTGTCTCTGACTTTTCTCCAGAGACAACAGTTTTGTTGGTGTTCCTTCCACCATATGACGATAATCTTACATTCATGAAGTGGTTGGTCTATTTTTCACCCTAAAGATTAAGGTGTTGTCTTACGAACTGGTCTGTGGCATTTGTTATAGACTCGCTACCAAACTTGTCTAGAGAGTCAACTGGAAGAGAGAGAGAGAGAGAGAGAGAGAGAGAGAGAGAGAGAGAGAGAGAGAGAGAGAGAGAGAGGGGGGGAAATGCGTGACTTGACTTTTCGCACTAGCTCCTATACAGAAAATATTACCGTATATGGTGGACAATGCCAGTGGTTTGGGGCCACAGAAATAGCGTAGTACTTCAAGGCAGAGGAACGCTTAGCATAGGGTTGTTGACCCCATGGGGAAGATGCTATGAAGTGTGCTCATCTGAAACAGCTTTAATGTACATCTTTGATGTCAAGGTTCTTTGGGATTTATGGTTCTTGAGTTGCCGTTATCCAAGATGTTTATGAATCTGGGGTTGTTCTCAATTCGCTTCCATCATTTTCTTTTTTGGGCTTCTTCCCGCGTGGCTCGTGTACCCTGCTTTATGTTTTTAAGAGAGAGAGAGAGAGAGAGAGAGAGAGAGAGAGAGAGAGAGAGAGAGAGAGAGAGAGACTGAGACTTTGACAAGGGTGAATGGTCGTTAAACATTAAATGCTAGAAGTAATACGTTCAGTCTAATGCCTGCGTATGGGAGTAGCTATTTTGTTCTCATGTTGGATCTCTCTGAAACCATTTAAAGATGCCTTTGTTATTACATAAGGCTGCTATTATATAACTTTGATAGTCCACTTAATTGCTGTATGTTGTTAATCCATGCAAGTATTTAGATATTCAGAGACAGAGGGAAGGTGTGTATGTTTGAAATAAGGTCAGATTACAGGCTATGAATAAATGGCAAACAAAACTTTGAATGTAATTATTTATTCATTTTCATCAATGTTGTATTGAGTTATCCATCTTTTGGCCCTGCGTTATTTCATTCGTGTGTGTGATTTTCATTGAGGGGAAGCTTTCTCTCCGCTAGTTCAGTGGCCTTTAAGACTTGTCCCACACGAGCGCATGCGCGTTTTGAATAGTCATGGTGAGAATGATGACAGTCTAAAGAGAGAAAAGAAGAAAAATGAGGGTATGTTACTCTCTCTCTCTCTCTCTCTCTCTCTCTCTCTCTCTCTCTTTGATGAGAGTCAACACCCTGAAAGAATAGCAAAGCACAGCCGATGTGGATGTACGTCGTGAGGGTGGGCGGGGGGAGGAGGTTGACCTTGGAATTGTTGTATGTTGACTTCCCTCCTCCTACCCTCCCCACCCCTACCCCCAGCACATCGCAGACTTCAGCACCCCATTCCCATTTACTACCTACAAGCACCCTAATCCCTCCCATCCCCTCCCCACCCCCCATCTTCGCCAATCCTCTCTCCTAATTGAACAGATCGTTTTTAATTGATAACTCGGATCAGCTACCCTCGCGTAGCCGCGTTTCTTTAATGTTGGGAGGGACTTGGGCTGAGTTTACGCTCCTTATTCGAAGAAGGGTTTCCTAGATGACCTGCGTTTCCGCGACGCCATCACGTGATGTCAGTCAGTCATGCAGTCGGATGTGATGTGAATAAATCACTCAATCGATCAACACTCCTGATTATCCCGCGCTTTTTTTGCATTCCGGTGTTCTGAAAACTCGCTTTCCCCGAGATGACGCTCAAGTTTCAACAGTTATTGACTCAAGTTGGGAGTTGTGGGATTGAGTTTGGAGATCATGATTGATATAGACTCTGTCATGCTCCATTTACTAGAAATAAAGGTGATTCAAAGATTTAAATACGACTTTGTTTTGATTCGCTGTCAGCAGTTACCGAGTTTAGTGTACAGTGACGCACTTTTTTTTATCTAGTAGGGCAGAAATTAAAAATGTAATTAATTGTGTGTGTGTATATATATATATATATATATATATATATATATATATATATATATATATATATATATATGTCTGTGTTTGTGGATTACGGAAAGTGGCAGGCTTTGTGCCTCTTAGGATGTGTTGTACAGAGATAAGCGTTTGAACAGAACATCGCGCCGATTTCTTACAAGATTAGATGGCACTGAGAATGCTAAAAGAGAAAAGTAGTCCACCTTAAAAGTGTGTCACCATTGTTGAAGTATTATGCGTAGATGCGCTTGTTGTTGTGATGTTTCAGTAGTTCTAGTTTCTTAGTTATTTTGAACATTATTACTTTGTTTTCTCCTTGGTGTTATAGTGTTATTTATTTCATTACTGTTATTACGTTAGTATTTACTTCATTGGTATAAGGGTCTTATTGTTCTAGATATGGGATTAATTTGATCGTTATTCTTATTTCCGTGCATGTCTGGCTGTCTACCAGCCCCATAGGATCAGCCCTCCGTGGAATATCCAGAATGTGGAAATATGGCCTTTTTTTTCCATCATCATATAATCTGCCTCTTTTAAAACTCATTTCAGAGGCCATGCCCGTCACGGTCTCTTCGCCGCAAAAAAAAAAAAAAAAAAAGTCGTAGACGATGTTTCTTTCGTGGACTCTTCAGGTCTCATCCTCAGCTGTAAGCGTTAGTGTTATCAGAACATATTACAATAACTTCTCCAGTCTCCTTTATCTTCCGAATTGGGGCTTATATCCCATAAGTCAGCGAGAGGCCCATTCTGCGGTGGACAAGGTATTGCAGTATGGACTGCTGGTTTCTAATTTATGAAGCCATGCATATGTGTGTGTGAGAGAGAGAGAGAGAGAGAGAGAGAGAGAGAGAGAGAGAGAGAGAGAGAGAGAGAGAGAGAAGGGAAATTTACATGCACATATATATAAAGAGAGAGAGTGAGAGAGAAATTCACAAGCACACGCACACATATATAAAGTGAGAGAGAGAGAGAGAGAGAGAGAAATAAATGTACCTGATTGTACATACATGCATACACACACACACATGCACCCATCCATGCGTGCATAAAAAAGGTGGTTGGGGGGGGATAGATTTTCACTGTAAAACAAGATGGTAACAGCCAGTAAATAAACCGGCCAAGGCAGCAGCGTCCCGTGGCATTACCTCTCCCAAAGATGCAATTCTCATCACCAGTAATAAATTTCCGGAGTGCCGTGACACCGCAGTGTCGTAGAGTGCCTGCAAATTGTGCCTTGTGTGGGAGAGGACTGTTGGATCCAGTCACGAGAGAGAGAGAGAGAGAGAGAGAGAGAGAGAGAGAGAGAGAGAGAGAGAGAGAGAGAGAGAGAGAGAGAGAGAGTGCGTGAGCGCGAGCTTTCCGATTTGCAATTGCTCTATCATTGCAGGGGGGCCTTATGTCGCCCGGCTTTCGCCCTTGGCACGCACCTGTGCCACCCTTTCTTACAGTTGTCTCGCTCTGCCTTCTTCGAGATGGAGGAGGAGGAGGAGGAGGAGGAGGAGGAGGAGGAGGAGGAGGAGGAGGTGGTGATGGGGTGGAGGAGAACGAGGTAGAGGAGGAGGAGGAGGAGGAGTAATGTGATTTGACCTCTCCTCCGTGGCTGAGGGGAAAATAGTTATTGGAATGGAAGAGAATGCGATGATTTTTATCTGCAAGGAGAAAGTGAATATGAAGTGGTTGGTGGAGTGGATTGTGAAAGTAATTGTGAAAAGGATGAGATCTGAGGGAGAAGGTGAATTTGATTCAAATATGAATGAATGAAATAGGAAATAATCTGAATGTGAGTGGAGGCGGATGTAGAAATATTTAAGATAATGTGAGTGAGGGAAATTTTGAATAGAATAAGATTGATGCAGATTGTTAAAACCATCATAATATTAAAGATTATGTCGTTGGTGCACCTGGAACGTAGTCGGTGATTGTGGGTGGTTTTAGCTAGGGTAGAGTATCCCAGGGATTAGATTAGGATAGAGTTCGAATTGCGGAAGTCATAAAAAATAATTGGATAATAGGGATAAAAACATAAATATTTTTATAGAGTGACTGAGTGAAAATATAATAAAAATTTGATTGTGAGTGAGGGAAAAATGAAATGAATGAAAACGGGAAAATGAAGTAAAAAAAAAAAAAAATGGCGAGAACGAAGATAATTACAATATGAATGGTGGGAATAATTTTTAAAAAATCACAGCAATATGTACGAAGGAAGTAACGGTAAATAATTATTGTCAGATTGCTGGGGGAAAAATAATTTCCAATCCGAAACGACGAGACTCGGTAGAGAGAAAAACGTAGCTTTATACCACATTCTGAATAGAAAGTCAGCAGAAGGTTGCGGTGTGAGATGAGTCGAAGAGGCGTTACGTAAGCGCAAAAGTAAAAGGCGTGGGAGGTGGGTATTGCCTAAGATTAGGGAACGACTGCGTTTTATTTTAAGAAACTCCCCCCCCAACACTCACTCGCGCTGAGTGATATTGTTGGTGCTCGCCTTATCCTTCTCTCTATTGTTCTCTTGGCGTCGACCTTGAATCTCTTCGGCAGCTTCGGACACACACAGCGTCTCGATGTAGGAATTGCAGTATGACCAGATTGCGAGAACGGAAGTTCCGTAACGCCACTTATGTCACTGCAGTCTTATTTAAATGCTCCCTCACACCCCCTCCCTCCCCCACGACCACGACCAAATTCAAGAGAAATATTTTTCGGTCCAACAAAGCACAGTGGATGAAATGTATGTGTTGGTGTATTATTATTATTATTATTATTATTATTATTATTATTATTATTATTATTTATTATTATTATTATTTAGAATATGTGCTCATTCACGTCTAATGCGTCTGCATTTTATCAAAAGGCCTCCGCGTGCCAGATTACTGATCTGAAAAAACTCACGAATAATAATATACCTGTGAAGTTTAAAATTAATGAAAATAAACGAAGATAAAAAATAATGACAATAAACAAAGGAACAGCCAACAACAAATCAACAAATACACATATGCACAAACAGATGAGTTTGGAAGCATGAAAAATAAGAATTCGGATAGAAATAATCAAGACTACTGAATTTCGACTAACCTCTGAGAAATAAACCACCATTGATACTGCATAAAATTCGAGAGAGAGAGAGAGAGAGAGAGAGAGAGAGAGAGAGAGAGAGAGAGAGAGAAAAAGGCTTATTTTGTTTGAAAAATCACTTTGAAAACTCACCTTTCGACCTTGGCTATGTGTTCTCCGTGACTGCACATTCATGCGAAACATCAGACACGTGTAAATTATGGCGTGTTTTGTGAGTTGAATGTAAACTGTTCTTGGTGTGTTGACAATGTGTAAATGGAGCAGTTGTCAAGGCTCCAAATAATTTATTATTTTCAATTTGGTCTTGAATTTGTAGCGGATATTTTGGTTTGATGAAACGAGGTGTGAATATGTAACTTTGACATTGTTTGTAAATGGAAAAAAATAATTATACCTTAGTTTAACCAGACCACTGAGCTGATTAGCAGCTCTCCTAGAGAGGGCTGGCCCGAAGGATTAGATTTATTTTACGTGGCTAAGAACCAATTGGTTACCTAGCAACGGACCCTACAGCTTATTGTGGAATCCGAACGACATTATAACGAGAAATGAATTTCTGTCACCAGAAATAAATTCCTCTAATTCTTCATTGGCCAGGCGGAGAATCGAACGCGGGACCAGCAGACTGCTTTCTGAGAACGATACCTACCAATCCAATGAGGAACTGTTTGTAAATGGAACATAGACAAGTCTGTAGGGTTGGTTTAATGTACATTTTGTTATTGCAGAATCTAAAACGAAACAGTAGAATTTTTAAAAATTGCTAAACCTGTATTTCTGAAAAAATAAAGAAAATAAAATATGGGCTTGATAACAAAGGAGATTTGATTGTAAACGAAATAAAGAATAAATATTTGGTAATTATTTCGCTCGTTAACTACGATCAGTTTTGATTTTGACGAGAGAACACCATTTGAGCCGTCATGTATTTTAACCGTTTGTATACAGTGGAAATAAAATAGGCTTTTTAATTCCTACTGTTGAAAGAATTGACAGTCTTTATCATATTTTAGACAGCGTCTAAACATTGTGGTATGTTGTTATTTATTATTATTATTATTATTATTATTATTATTATTATTATTATTATTATTATTATTATTATTATTATTATTTATAGTAATGTAAATACTCACTGGAGAAATAAAACCCACAGCAGTGTGTTTGCAAGTTAATATAATAGTCAGGTTATACATTTATGCATCGTGGAAATCTCAGCTATAACCACATGAGTTGTACATGAATTGTAAATTTCATTTCTGTGTTATTATTATTATTATTATTATTATTATTATTATTATTATTATTATTATTATTGGAGAAATTATTAGTATTTTTAATTATTATTATTATTATCGGAGGAACTATTATTATTATTATTATTATTATTATTATTATTATTATTATTATTATTATTATTGTGTAATGGGTATTTCAGCAGGACATTTTATATCTTCGCGTAATTGTATAAATCTTGCTGCGTCTGAATTTTCCGGGATGCATTGAAGATTGAAATCAGTCATTAAAGTTCGCAGCGCACGTTTTTCATGAAATATCGACATTCAGAGTTTGAGTTTCCGCGAATTAAGCAAACGATCCAACAAAAAACTCGAGCACTCCATTACAACCACCCATTTTTCGGTGAAGCACAAAGTACCGCATCAGGTTTTGCAAAGCGTTGTTATTGTCGAAGCAAAGAAATGAAAACAGCTTCTAAATGTTTTGATTGGTGCTCTCTCTCTCTCTCTCTCTCTCTCTCTCTCTCTCTCTCTCTCTGTATGTATGTATGTGTTTTATATATATATATATATATATATATATATATATATATATATATATATATATATATATATATTTATATATTTGTGTGTGTGCTTATATACAAATATATATATATATATAACACATCAGTCCTTCGTCAATGGCTTGGAAATAAAGTCGAAACCGGTCAGGACCTACACCCCGCTTCTTATTTTTCACTTGTGGTTATGTGTGATAAATGAATCCCATACAAAAGTGATAATAATCATATATATATATATATATATATATATATATATATATATATATATATATATATATATACATACACATATATGTATGTATGTATGTATGTATAATTCCATAAGAGAATGTGCATGTGTCCGCTGGTGAAAAATGCACTAGGCTTGTTTTGTGGGTGATCTCACTGGTCGCTCTTAGAGCCATTGCCGGTGCTGGCATAAGGCCACCTTAATATAGTAGCAAATTAAAATACTAGTTAGAGGTAATCTTTGGTCGTTACTCATGTAATGGCAATTTCTGTATAACATTTAAAAGCGAGTTACTTTTGTGAAATACGAAGTCTGAACATTATTTGCCTGATACTTATGAATATATATATATATATATATATATATATATATATATATATATATATATATATATATATATATATATATATATATGTATATATATATATATATATATATATATATATATATATATATATATATATATATATATATATATGTGTGTGTGTGTGTGTGTGTGTGTGTGTGTGTACACATACGTATGTATTTACTGTAGGCCTATATATATATCACGATAAATGTACACCCATACATGTGCAACTGCGTATATTTTGTCTTTAACCCAGCAGGGATATGTAGTGTTGAGCGTCAGCTACCACGATTATTTCATTTTTGTGGACTTTGTAATTTCCAGGTCTTTGCTATTGCCTTAAATGCATTGGGTTAATCCTGTCGTTCAAATAAAAGATTTCACTGGAACATGTTTTATCATTGTAAAACAACAGCGTCGCTTTATGAAAAATATTTTTATTTTCTGTAAATGCAGTTGTTAGATTGATTTTTTTATGCAGCTTAACTGATTGCACTTTTTTCTTTGCAGGTAAATGCTGTGTTCTGAGATAAATTTTCGGGATCAAGGTGAGTGGATGTAGGTTTTTCAAGGCCAGTACCAACTCCTTTCCTTTTGTCTAGAGACAAGCGAAGGACTTGGTACCAGGCCTTGAAACTAAGTAATTTAGGAAAACTCCCAGTAATTTGGGTCATTTTTTCCCCAGGTAAGGGTGATTCGTTTTTTAGTGAAAATGCTGATTGCTTAGGCATCTTAATGCACCTGTCTGTTCTGGTCACGAGAAAGATGGGTTGACGGAAGGAAAATTGGTCACAAAGAAATGGGTCGACAAAACCTGTGGTATTACAGGAATGGTATTACATTCCTGTTACTGGACACGACTTTTTAGTAGTAACTGTAATTGTAGTTGTAGTAGCAGTTGTTGCAGCTGCATTTGTTTGCTAAACTGGATACGCATTATGTATATCATGTAAGGGATTTGCTTGTTAAATTTTAAAAGTACTGCTCATGCATGTAGCACCCTAGGTCGTTCGGATAGCCTGGACACAACCTTGTTTATAATTTAAGTCCTGTGTAAAGTGAATCAGGCATTGGGACATCTTGGCAAGTCATACGAGGTCCTGCTCTTCCCTTGCTTATGTTATTTTCGTGGTCTTATGCGACAGCGAGTTTATTCGGATACTTCCCTTCGGGACTGGGGACTCTTGTGCCATGCTTCACGAAATATTTAACTCGAGATCGTTTCTCAGTCAGGATTTGCATCATAACTTAAAAAAGTAAAGTGAAAGATGTGTCAAACCGACTTTTCCTTTGCATGTTTAATCCGGCTTATTTCATTTTCCTTTGGCT
>NC_089757.1:7386269-7418769 GCF_040412425.1 Macrobrachium rosenbergii | reverse complement strand
GTTGGTGTCAAATATATGAGACTAGTCAACTAGTATTGTACCATAGTTCAGCGAGGCGATGGTTCTTTGAATTTGCAAGTGTTTTATTGATTGTCCCAATCGTATATTCTCGTTGTTTGGTATATTTTATGAGTTTCAGTGAAATTCCACAGCTCTGGTTCCTTTCATTCTTTCCCTTAGCTACTTTTTTTAGCCACAACCCTTCAGTTATTTCGCTGTTTACATTTGACATTGCGAAGGCATTGTTTTTGTTTTTCAGAATAGGCCGTCATTTGCTTGGTATTTTAAGTTGGTATGTGACAAATCTCTCTCTCTCTCTCTCTCTCTCTCTCTCTCTCTCTCTCTCTCTCTCTCTCTCTCTCAGCCAGATCCTAGACAGAAACGCGTTAGCCAGTAACTGAATTATGATTAAGACGTCATTCAGTGACGTTTTTACTCATCTCAGTACTGATATGGTGTAGATAAGAGACTTCACCCCTTGTTTACGCAATAGTAGTCTAGTGTGGGGGCATTATTTGATTATTTAAATCGTAATCTTCTTTCACGTTTTCTTTTGTTTGAAGAGGTATAGACGAATGACATGTAGAGCCGAGGCTCAGACGCTGTGTCCGAATAAATCTATCAGAGCCGTAATGGGAGATCACGAAATAACAGTGAGAAAGGATGAATGGTGTGGAATGTAATTAGCATAAAATTAAACGTCGACCCGATAGAGTGACTATTCATACATTCACAAGATGGAAGTTGAATAGAGAATTGTAGATATTAGAAATCTAAATGCTCGAGTAGCTTTATAATCAGCGTATCCACAAAATTTCCTTGAATGTCAATGAAGAATTTTTTTTTAGGTACCTTCAGGTCAGAAAAACTAAGGAGAATTCTTATCCTTTGTCTTACCGCCTTGTCGAAGGGAGCAGTAAGCCAGGTTTGAATAAGGTATTATTGGGGTAGACAAAATGTGCCTTGAACAATTTGCTTTTCATCATGTCCTTTTATAAAGCATTCTGTGTATGACTTAGCACCCAAACCTTAAAGGATTTGGAGTAAAGACATATGCTTATTTCTGTTGACACTGATTTTCTTTCATTTTGCCATGATTTTGGAAGTGGCATCTTAGGTGGGACGTGGCGCTTTAGGTAGAGTTGGGTTAGGCTGTTTCCGGTAATCACGATTCGTTAGCATTGGTGGTTTGTGATCTTTCTTTTTTAATTTTATGATTACCATTTTATTTCTTTTTTGACCTGACTGTAAAAAATCACCAAAGGTTCTTCTATGTGATCACCAAGAAAGTTTGCAGTCTCAGCATTTTATTATAAGTTTTTTTTCCAATATATTTTTATGGGGCTGCCTGAATGTGTTCATTAGGTTGTGTGTCGTGTAGGCTTATACATTTTGACTTAATAAAAAAAAAAAAGGAAATTCAAGTACAAGGTTCCTGTGTCATTGCTTTCTCTTTTTTTGTTTTTGGACAACAGTTGAAATTTGTGTGAAGGTTTTTTAGCATAAGTCAAAAATAATTAAATATTTATGGATATATATATATATATATATATATATATATATATATATGTATATATATATGTATATACAGTATATATATATATATATATATATATATATATATATATATATATATATATATATATATATAAATATGTTTATATATATGACTGAAATATTTTCTGTAAAAACAGAATTCCGTCTAATAAAAGGAGCCCATAAAAATGCCAAAAGGTAGAAAGTTAATGCTATATTTCAGAGACCAACTGTCTCCTTCTACAGGCAAGTATATGAAATGCAGCATTAACTTTCTACCTTATGGCGTCCTTATGGGCTCCTTTATATATACATACATACATACATACATACATACATACATTGGAAATTACAGGAACATGACATGCTCAAATGCAAATACCACAAAGAAGAAACGAAAGTAAAGGTGTGATTCTGACCGGTTTCGTCCTACTCGGACATCATCAAAATAACCGCGTCCCTTTAAAGTTGTCGAAATAAAACATGTTATGCGTTCCAACACTCTATATGGTACCCACAGTTTTCCCTCTATTGGCCCCAGTCAAGAGAGGCGCGATTATGAGCGATTGAAACTGAACTTTTCACTCCTTACGATTCCTAAGGTTCTGGCGTCTTCGTTTGCTGCTTAATCTGGCAGCCATTAGATGACTCAGGCTTCTATAGCTCATCAGAGTGTGTACATATATATATATATATATATATATATATATATATATATATATATATATATATATATATATATATATGTATGTATGTATGTATGTGTAATAGGATTTTGAATCTTTGCTTATGAGTGGGTTTCATGCTCACCTATAATTTTTGCTTTGTTTTAGTATTCATTGCATCAATTTTTTTTTTTTGTAAACTGACTTTGATCATACGAACTTTTTTATGTTTGTGACTGAATCTCACCCTTGTCATGAACTCCTGTAACCCGTCTTGACTAATGCAACGGAATGACCTTTGAATCTTTGATATAGTACAGGTATTGCTCGAGTTCCAGGCGCATTATTTAAGGCTATACGACGTCGATCGTATATGATTATGGAATATAAACAAGATCGTAATATTATCTCTTTAGCTTTTCCGTTTTGTGAACCATAACTGGCAGTGCTCCAGAAATGTTCACGGAGATGGATTAAAGGATTACGAATGAGAAATTACATAAATGCTGAGCCGTTTTATGTCCGTGCGTGCTAGTGCTAACACAAATTGATAGGGATCATGCATTGTTATCTCGGCAAGTTGGCGTAGTTGTCTGTCATAGAATTAACAAGCGACTTTGACCTTGAAGCCGTTGCTTTCAATTTGACCGCCAGTTTTTGTTTTTGGAAGTTGTCTTGGATTAAGTAGGGTTGGAAATGAATAAATATCTCGACCGCATCTTAGTTAGATAAGGTTAGAAATATCAAAATTTGATTCTAGTGCATCGGCTATCCCTTCGTTACCAGCTTCTGGTTGATGGAAAACTGTTAGCCAACCATATTTTGGTGGGTAGATTCTTAGTCTTTGGTCCCGCTTCTTAACCGTATTGCCATTAGCCAAATTTGAGAAAGCTTGCTTGTCGTTTTCTAGACAGGCAAGGAACTCCTGTTATATTCCTAAAATTCAATATTGCCTATTGCTTTTACTCAGACTTTTTCACCAGGAAATTAAAATTTTAGTCTTGGCATTTCTGGAGTGTAAACGGTAAAAAGTACCCACTTGTCACCATCTTTTCATTGCCCCCTAAGTCTGCTTGACAGTGATATAATTTGCAAAATTTTAGACTGGCTTCTGAATGAAATGGATGCATTGCAATCAGTAGGTTATGTTGCTTCTCTTTTTAGATACCATGCGTTTTGTACAAGAGGTCATTTAATCTGATTATAGTTTAAATCTAGACTTGTTCTAATTAATAATAACGCGATTAGCTGTGAGGCATGTTTCCCTCAAACTAATTAAATAAAGTCGTGGGGTGTGGTATATAGCTGACCACCTCCTTGTTTGTGAAGCGGGAAGCACCAAATTTGCAGATTACGGATTTGTAGTAAGACGAGACCTGTGACGTCGGGTGTTCAACAGGGTAGCGTGGTGGAACCGCTGTCGTTTTCAGACTTTACTAGATAAAGGTTTGCTGCTTTTGAAAATGAACTGGTGGAACATGCAGACGGAGTAGCCGGCAGTTTTGAGAAGGACCGAGAGTTAATTAGGAAGTGATACCCAGTGACGTAACTAGCGTCAGTGGCACCCGGGGCGGACTCTGAAAGTGCCGCCCCATTCCCGTGCTAAGAAGTACAGGAGTCGTGAAAATAAACGCACATTTTAAGCCTTAACATCTCAGTTTATTTAACCAGGATTGCCGTTGTCAAAAATCGCTTACTTTGCAACAGCAGAGTGGACAAATCGCTGCTCAGTGTTCCTATCAGACGAAATATGCTAGAAAATTTAGAGTTATGCCAGACCAGACCTGCTCAAAAGATGCCAGAATCCCCCGGACAGTGCCGCCCGGGGCGGACCGCCCCCCCTCCCCTCTCCCCTTTAGTTACGCCACTTTAGATACCAGGGATGAGATAACGTGGCTGAATTCGCGCAAAACCAGCGCTGTATTGGTTCGCTGAAGTAGTACCATGCATCCACCCTCCGGTTCAGTGTTGAAGTGTGCTTATTGGTTTTACCTTTTGACGGTGATTATTGCTAGTATAGTATTTATGTTTGTCTATTGCAGTTCATGAATAATTATGTAATGAATGAAGGGTTTCACGAATTTGTCAGAATTTGAATTCAAATTACATTTTACCGGCCACTACAATTCTCTTGAGTATAAAGCTATACGCACACACACACCCGCGCGCGCAATTGTAATAACCACAATGCCCTCTTAACTTCTCGGATTCTTCACACTTGTCACGCTTTTTAGGCACGCTTATCACTACAAAACCAAAGACCTAAATGTAAGCATATGAAAAAATTCTGGCATAGGTTCGAACCCTGCTGCGGACGTCAGAATTTCTTCGTGTTCTTCCATTTGGTTCTCAAGCCTTGTAGTGACAAACTTACCGAAAAAGTGCGAAGAAGTCGAGAAGTTAAGAGGGTATTGTGGTTATTACAATTACAACAAATGTGTCTGGTAAGAATTGACGAGTAGATTCTTTATATATATATAATTTATGTGTATATAATATATATATATATATATATATATATATATATATATATATATATATATATATATTTATAAATACATATATATATATATATATATATATATATATATATATATATATATATATATATATATATATATATATATATATGCATACATACATACATACATTATATGTATATTTATATGTATAGTTTCATACACTTTTCTTTGCTTTGCTGACGCGATGCCATTGTCACGCTTAACGAGATGCTTTGGGGTACCTTTTGTTCACCTGGGTGACCGGCTAACCCTTGTGTGTAGTGGCCCCTTTCGCTGTTCGGACCGTTTTGCTGTTGTTGCTGTGGTTTGTGGTGGTTGTTTGCTTTTTATTTTGGGTTTGGCCGGTTGTGGTTTTTACGGTTGTTTGTTTTTGCTTTGCTTTTTGTTATGACGGTGTTGTTATTATTGTTGTTGTGAGTTGCGTTTGTTTTGTTTCTTATTAGTTACGGGTTATTTTGTAGTTGTTTTCCTGGATTTTATCTGTCATTTGTTTTTTCCTTTTAATGTTTGCTGTTGCTCCTCTTTTTGTTTATATTGTTTGATTTTCTCGTGGCAGTTTGGCGACATTGTTTTTGCCGGTTTTTGCATTGTCATTTGTTGTTTCTTTGATATCTGCTGCTGTTGTTTGTTAATTACCTGCTTTGTTATTACAGTGAGTTATTTTGTTATTGTGTATTGTTAGTTGCTTTTTTATATATGTAACTGGATTTTTTTTTTTTTTGGCAAAGATCTTGAAGGTGGCAACATCCAACTTTAAATCGTACATAAGTCTGTCCTTGATATATGAAGAGGTATAAGGACTTTTGCTGTTAGGCAACGCGACTTGAAAAAGTGTGTTTATCAGAGAGAGAGAGAGAGAGAGAGAGAGAGAGAGAGAGAGAGAGAGGACTTATGCTGTTTGTTAGCTGGGAGAGAGAGAGAGATTTTGCTGTTAGTTGAGCTGAGAGAGAGAGAGAGAGAGAGAGAGAGAGAGAGAGAGAGAGAGAGAGAGAGAGGACTTTTGCTGTTAGTTAGCTGGAGAGAGAGAGAGAGAGAGAGAGAGAGAGAGAGAGAGAGAGAGAGAGAGAGAGAGAGAGAGAATGTGTGATTATATCCGAGTATTGTGTAATCTGTTTCATTACCCAGTCGGAAATATTTTAATTGAATTTAAAGTATAGTTTTTTTTTATTAGTAAAACCACTTACTTAATGGGTCTGACAGCGGTGAAAAGAAGATAAAGATAAATTTTAACGTAGAGAGAGAGAGAGAAAGTGATGGGTGTGTATGCCCTAGTTAAAATGACATCAGGGAGATATAGATAGAGTGAGATGATAATGTATACTCTAATTAGAATGACACCAGAGAGAGAGAGAGAGAGAGAGAGAGAGAGAGAGAGAGAGAGAGAGAGAGAGAGAGAGAGAGAGAGAGCATTGATGGGTGTGTATGCCCTAGTTAAAATGACATCAGAGAGAGAGAGATGATAATGTTGTATACTCTAATTAGAATGACACCAGAGAGAGAGAGAGAGAGAGAGAGAGAGAGAGAGAGAGAGAGAGAGAGAGAGAGAGAGAGAGAGAATGATAATATTAAAATGACATCAGAGAGAGAGAGAGAGAGAAAGAGATGATAATGTTGTACACTCTAATTAGAATGACACCAGCGAGAGAGAGAGAGAGAGAGAGAGAGAGAGAGAGAGAGAGAGAGAGAGAGCAGTTAGCCGAAGCGGCATACATTGGCCATCGTCCAATCACGGTAATCGCTCTGTACGTTTCATACCGACTTCCGCGTGTACAGCTGAGACATTGCTTACCCAAGTGCCGTGGCCTTTAATGCCTTGGGCGTCTCTCTCACATGACTACGGGGCTCTCGAGATTAATTTCCCACCCTCGACGGTATTCTGTTATCGCCCCTTATTAATTGCCCTGTCCTCTGGAAAAGGAAATCCGTTGGATAAAGGCTCGGCTATCTTCCTTAGCTACTGAAATCTGAGGTAGCGGCTGTTAATGGAAGTGAATGAACAAATTGTGGGTCGTTATTATTATTATTATTATTATTATTATTATTATTATTATTATTATTATTAATCATTGCGTCCGGACACTGCATGAAAAACGAAAATTCGTGTGTTGTAAAAACCGAGTTTCAGCTAATTTATATGAGTGCATTTATATAACTCCTCCTCCTCCTCCTCCTCCTCCTCCTCCTCCCCTCCTCCTCCTCCTCCTCCTCCTCCTCCTCCTCCTCCTCCTCCTCCTCCTCCTCCTCCTCCTCCTTCTTCTTTCTTCTTCTTCTTCTTCCTTCTATTTGCTGTCGGACTCTATTAAAATCGAACAATTGTGTATTATAAAAAATGTTTCAGCTAATTTAACTATGAGTGCATAAATAATCATTTTAGGCCAGATGAAGACAGAAAAAGAATTGTGCCTGCTTGTACCGTTAAGTGTACAAGTTTTTATCATGATGCGTTTGACAAGCCCACTTTGTTTATTTAAAAGGTTAAAGTGAAGATTTATTCTTCCTGTACAATAAAATGCAAAACTTGCTGCCCAAGGAGCAGGAAATCGTGCCGTCATAAGACCAGTTTAATCTAACACCAACAACAGCTCTTTTCCTTTGTGGTTTTTTATTTTTTTTATAGACGAATAAACTTTAGTCAGAAAAAACCTGGGTCCCAGGAGTATATCGTCCCGTGGGTTGAAACCTTATATTCACGGACTTTTCTCAGCGTTTCACTTTTTCTCCTTCGTGTTCCGGTCACTTCGCAATATAATTTTTGTTCAGTGGTCCTCACGCTACCACGCCGTAGACGCGCGCAAGGACGCGCGTATGAACCTACAAAAACCTCGCCCGTGAAAACCTTCCGCGAAAACTGCCGTCTCGCTGATTGCGTTTCCGGTCGGTCGGAGATCGACATGCACATTGGACGGATTGTCTCCGCTTTCTCCCCTTCTCTTTCACAAAATCTTTATGAATGCTGCTTTTGTGGGCGCTTGTAAGGCTCTCTCTCTCTCTCTCTCTCTCTCTCTCTCTCTCTCTCTCTCTCTCTCTCTCTCTCTCTCTCTCTCTCTCTCTCAGTTCTTATTCTGCATACGACCCACGGCCAAGCTACAAAGTGGACGGTCTTGGGTATGGGTGTGTCTCCTTGAGGTCATCTTTGATACTGCTCAAAGACCAGAGAATACCTTTACACTGGACCTTGCCTCTGTTGACCTAAGCCGTGGATTTGTACCTTTCTGTTAGTCGCAGTTAGGAGTGAAAGCATAGAGAGAGAGAGAGAGACAAAGTAGGAGGAGAACACAGAATGATCAGTGCTTCCTCATAATGTGAGCGATCATATAATTTAAAACGGGACGACTTTGAATTTGTAAATCCTCGCCCCGTCGGTGTAACCCCCCTCCTCTCTCTCTCTCTCTCTCTCTCTCTCTCTCTCTCTCTCTCTCTCTCTCTCTCTCTCTCTCTCTCTCTCAGTAGGTTGTTTGATTAGTTTTGAATTTTAGTATTTTTGTATAGGAGTCCCCCAAAGGATTGGAATTTTGAGACTGGTTAATGCTTGTATGTTATTGCAGTTGATTCATCACGATGGTTCCTTTCTTGAGAGTACTTTGCTTTTGTCATAACTGTTACAACTACCACTGTTACTGATGCTGCTGTTAGTAATACACATCTGTTCACTACTTGTTTTATTGTCATTGACTTATTATTATTGATAATAATAAAAGTGGATCATAATATTTATGTCACTGTATTTTCTTCCTGCCAGCGCTTTCTCAAATAACCCAGGCTATCTGTTCGTTTTGCGTCATCGTGCCTCTCTCTCTCTCTCTCTGCTTTAGAAATCATATCATTTTGGAATTGCAAGTTCAGCCAAGTTGTTGTAGGCGACCAGGTTTTATTTTGGCGAGTGGTTTGGCTGGGGGCCGGGTCTTCCCCCACAATGGAGGGTGGGTTATATATCTTTCTGTGGGACTCCCGGTTGGGTGGGTGAGATACTAGGACGGGGGCGGGGGGTTCTTACCCACCTTGTGGGACTCCATTGTTGGGGGTGAGGGGGACTGGGAGTCCCAGGGTGAGTCCTTTGTCCGGGACGGAGGACTGGGATTCCCCTCCGTATAACGGGTGGGGTAGTAAACCACCTTGTGGGACTTCCTTTGGGGTGGGTGGGAGAGTGGAGATGTGAATCCCCCCTTCTTGATTTTCGAGGGCGTGGAGGGGGTCTCGCTGGCTGTGGGGTTCCTCCCTCCTCGTAGGAATGGGGAGGGGGTTTCTGAGCCCCCAAATAACCAGGGGAATGTAAGGGGGTGAGGGAGACTAGGGGGTTGGCCGTAGGTGTCGACATTCTGGTCGTGACTCATCGTCGTCGTTATCTGTGGAAATCAGGTTCGTGAAGTTGAATAAACGGAGGATGGAAAAGGTGGAAGGGAATGGATCGACTGCAGTGGAATAGGATTGGAATGGGTATGGAGTAGAAGGGGGTGGGGGGGGTGGGGGAGGTTTCCCTATGGAGGTCTGGATAAGCGTAAGCAGATTAAGAAGGTTTTATTTTCTCTCTCTCTCTCTCTCTCTCTCTCTCTCTCTCTCTCTCTCTCTGCTTCTAGACCTCCTCCTTAGCTTTATATAGCTATTATCTCTCTCTCCCTCTCTTTCTCTCTGCTTCTAGACCTCCTCCTTAGCTTTACATAGCCATTCTCTCTCTCTCTCTCTCTCTCTCTCTCTCTCTCTCTCTCTCTCTCTCTCTCTCTCTCTGATGTTCGTCAGTACCGGTACTTCTCTGATCTATTAATGTTTATTCTACAGTGCCTCCATCCTGTACCTCCTCCCCTCCCTCCTCCCCCCCCTCCCCTCCCCTCCTCCCTCCCCTCCTCCCCCCGCCCCATACCTGTCAAAGGGTGCCTCATTACCGCTTCATTTCCCCGTTTTATTTGAGTGTTCTTTCCGTAGACACTTGTACGTTGCTTCCCCTCGAATTGTCTGTGACTTCATTGGCTTGTGATGTCTCCCATTCATGAGATGTCTCTTTGCTGGCAATGTGGACATCCAAGACTCGTCGAGGTACTCGAGAACGTCTTTTTCAATTTCATGTCTTCATTTTTCTTTGGCACATAAGATATTTTTTTATCGCCTGTTTATATTTATGAACGTGTTTAAAGATGTGATTTTTTTATCCCGTGTTTATATTTATGAACGTGTTTAAAGAAGTATTGCATGTATTAAAGTAACGAAAATGTTTTCGTGACATTTATGAAATATCGTTGTTTTTACCAACAATTCTATTTCTTACTTTCGAGTCAGATCCAAATCTTTTCTGGATTCGCTCTTTTTTTTTTTTTTTTTTTATTTACTTCTTTGTTTTGTTTGTTTGGTGTTTGTCTCCCTCAGCCCTGGGCTAGATAAGAGTGAAATGAAGTCTTGTTTCGTTGGCCATTGAACTGAAAAAAATGTATTTCAAGTTGAATATATCCTTTGTACCTCGTGGTATAGCTGAGGCAATCGCATGAGATCACGATATTATATTGTTTGAGAGAGAGAGAGAGAGAGAGAGAGAGAGAGAGAGAGAGAGAGAGAGAGAGAGAGAGAGACCCACCTGACAAAATGTGACGTCAGCACCCTTGGTCGTGAGTCCTGCCAAAAGCGGGGTATTTTGGCAAGATGTGGAGAGGGGGAGGGAGCTGTGCATTTTGCTAGATGCCACATTCTTAAGACCAGTCATGCTCGCTTCCTCGCCATTTGTTAATGATATCATTCTTTGCGGACCAGCAAATCGTTATCATTTATTTATGTATCGTTACTTTTATAATTGTTATTACCGCTGTTTCTTTTTGTAGTCGTTGTCCTTGGGGATATTATTATCATTATATTACTGCTTGGTTTTTAATTGTAGGTTTGGATAAACAATGTTGTGATAACTTCCCTTTTGAGTTTTCTGTAAAAGAAAACTATTGAGATGGCTATTTTTCTGTCCGTCCGCACTTTTTCTGTCCCGCCCTCAGAGCTTGAAAGCTACTGAGGCTAGAGGGCTGCCAATTGGTATGTTGATCATCCACCCCCAGTCATCAAAAATACCAAATTGCAGCCGTCTAGCCTCTGTAGTTGGTATTTTATTTAAGGTTAAAGTTAGCCATGAATCGTGATTCTGGCACCGCTATAGGTTCCAACAACTCAGGCCGCCACCGGGCCGTGGCTGAGAGTTCCATACAGCGTTGCACGCTGTAGAGAAAACTCGATTGCACCGAAGAAACTCCGGCGCGTTTTGTACTTGTTTCTGTAAGGCTTCGTTTTGTTAAAACTGACTTGGCGACACTTCTAAATTCTAATTTTTCAAAATCAAAATATTGTCAGGGATCGATTTAGGAATTTTTCGACCGGTTTTAATTTGGTAACCAACTTCTCAGACGGAAAGATTTATAAGGTGTAAATTAAAGAAATAAGATGAAACGAATTATTATTGATACGCAACTGTAATGAAACAAATGAAATCAAACTAGGCTACTGAACAAGGTGTTTGGCTACCCATGGAATCAGAAGAGCATACACAAGGGAATGAATCTGTGGTAATAATCTTTTTAATGTTTATACTTTTATATAGGTGTGAGGAAGACTTCGCATTGTATATTCTGGAGTGAAACGTATGTTCACTGCGGTTGGATTGCATGATTTAATAAACCACCTTGATTATTTATGAAATTCTGTGACTGCGTTTGCTTTGCACAGTCACACAGTGTCATTGCCTTTGTTTTAACAGGTAATTATAATTTAGTACATTCCCGTTTAGCGCAAAAGAAAACGTTGGCGCGTCTTCATATGTATGCAGAGTGCGATAAAAAACGTTTATAATTCTTTGCACATAGCAGATAACAGGAAATGATGTTTGTGTGTGTGTGTGCGTGTGTGTGTGTATACGTAAAGGATAGAACATGGTCAAGAAAGCTCTGTTTCTGTGAGAAGTTTCTCGTTGGACAAGTCGAAAGAGTTCTCGGCTAGCACTGCTAGGCCCGAGTTCGAGTCTCCGACCGGCCGATGAAGAATTAGAGGAATTTATTTCTGGTGATAGAAATTCATTTCTCGCTATAATGTGGTTCGGATTCCACAATAAGCTGTAGGTCCCGTTGCTAGGTAACCAGTTGGTTCTTAGCCACGTAAAATAAGTCAAATCCTCCGGGCCAGCCCTAGGAGAGCTGTTAATCAGCTCAGTGGTCTGGTTAAAGTAAGGTATACTTTTTTTCTGTGAGAAGAATTAGTCTCGGGTTTTAACGTGTGAAAGAAAACGTTTCTAACTTGTGTCACGTCAGAACACTCCAAAAAGTATATCTTAGTTTAACCAGACCACTGAGCTGGTTAACAGCTCTCCTAGGGCTGGCCCGAAGGATTAGACTTATTTTTACGTGGCTAAGAACCTACTGGTTACCTAGCAACGGGACCTACAGCTTATTGTGGAATCCGAACCACATTATGACGAGAAATGAATTTCTATCACCAGAAATAAATTCCTCTAATTCCTCTTTGGCGGCTCGGAGAGTCGAACGCTGGGCCAACAGCGTGCCAGTCGAAAGCTCTCAGAACACTCCAACATCAACAGAATGCTTGTCCTTTATATTGCTGCAGGATTTGGCCTGTACAGTGCAGAAGACAAGGCTGGACAAATTTTTATATTGCTGCAGGATTTGGCCTGTACAGTGCAGAAGACAAGGCTGGACAAATTTGTATATTGCTGCAGGATTTGGCCTGTACAGTGCAGAAGACAAGGCTGGACAAATTTGTATATTGCTGCAGGATTTGGCCTGTACAGTGCAGAAGACAAGGCTGGACAAATTTGTATATTGCTGCAGGATTTGGCCTGTACAGTGCAGAAGACAAGGCTGGACAAATTTGTATATTGCTGCAGGATTTGGCCTGTACAGTGCAGAAGACAAGGCTGGACAAATTTGTATATTGCTGCAGGATTTGGCCTGTACAGTGCAGAAGACAAGGCTGGACAAATTTGTATATTGCTGCAGGATTTGGCCTGTACAGTGCAGAAGACAAGGCTGGACAAATTTGTATATTGCTGCAGGATTCGGCCTGTACAGTGCAGAAGACAAGGCTGGACAAATTTGTATATTGCTGCAGGATTTGGCCTGTACAGTGCAGAAGACAAGGCTGGACAAATATGTCTTGTGGAGTGTTCCAGAGAATGTTTTTGAAGTTTGTGTCATATATAATGGATATTATGGATGTAATGAAAGAGAATTTGCATAATGACGGGCCTGTATATTTAATTTTAAAATGTTATAAGGTTTTTATATTTTTTAAACGAGGTTTAATCTGGAAATTGGTGTTATCAGTGTTTTTGGAGAAGAATCGTTTTTACTGAATTGTGATGTGGAAACGCGGTTTAATGAAACTTGTAGCTAATGCATTTTTGCGCTGATTTATAACAATTTTTCTTGAGGAAATTGTTATTTTGTTAATGGACTTTGAATTGTGGCTGTCATTGTCAAACCCCAAATTATTTACATTATTATTTTCATTCCCAACCCTCTTAATCTAACCTAATATATGGCATATTAATCCGTCCAGTGTTCTTATGGTATACACTTATTTACTTGTCATTTATCTTTCTGTTTTGACGAACGGGTATTCCGTTTATGGAAACTGGCTTCGCAAGTCCTGACCATTTAGGTTTGCTTTAGATAGCCTGGATAAAAGTTCGTTCATTGCGAATTGCAGTATCAAGTTAAAGATACCGAACATTACCCTGAGCATTGAACGGGCTAGAATTGATGAAGGTGTCTTCTGTTAGTCGTGTTGGTCCTCATACCAAAGCTTTTCAAGCGAGAATGGTGAATCAGTGTTTAAAATATTGAAGGGAAAGAAAAGGAAATGAGATAATGGCAGTCTTAATATTCAAAGTATTGAAAAGCAGCTCCCTGAAAACGAAGTAAAATAGTATTTAACATTCGAAGTATTGAAAAGAAGCGCCCTGAAAACGAAATAAAATAGTGAGAAAAGAATACTGACGTTTTAAAAATTTGAAAGGGAAGGAAAGAAAATTAAGTAATGTTGATAGGTATTTCAAATCAGTAAAAAGGCACTTCTGTATTTGCAACATGACGGATCGGGAAAGGAAAATGTAGTAATTTGGAACGGTGAATGTGCAGAAAAGAAGGGCAGACCTATCTTCCACATTTTAACCACTGGAAGTCTTTGTACGGTGAAGCGTGGATCCTTGATAGCAGAAATGAGGCCGTTTGTTACTGCCCAGTGGGGACACGTCATTATCGCGTGGTTATTATTGTCTTTGTTGTAGCCTCATGCTGAAATGTTTATTATTATTATTATTATCATTATTATTATTATTATTGTTGTTGATGTTATTTTAACATTGTGAATTCTTCCTTGGGTATTAGCATACACGTAATGATTGTGATAATCCACGAATTACTTCTTTGAAATGCCAAAATAATTTTTTACAACTTCATGTACATTAGACTCATCACGATTCTACGAACAATCCATTAACTTCTCCATATCATTTTCTAGCCAGCGAGCAAGCGGAGGAGGAGGCCGTCTCTCATCATTGAATTGCTGGAAAGAATTAGCTACAAAGAGCAGCGTAGCGCCGTTAATACCTTCCCCCCGCGGCGTTGCATTGCTCACGCGCCTGTTCAAAAATAAACAGCAGAGAAATGAAGATAAGCAGTAGGGTCCAAGTGTGCCAACACGGGAGTTGTGGCAAAGAGTTGTTTCAGCTACAGTTAGCTAAGCTTCCGAAGTGGTGTGGTTGAAGGTGTAGGCTCTTTTCATTCATATTATATATATATATATATATATATATATATATATATATATATATATATATATATATATATATATATATATACAGTATGTATTATATATGTATTGTGAATGCATATATATATACATATTTATAAATATGTATGTATGTATATGTATACATTATATATATGTATATATATATGAAAAATAATTGTGTACTTTGAAGTTAGACAACTATGGTGGATCACAACAAGCCATCGTATCCAAAAACACATCCTCTTAGGCCACACATTCAAAGGGGAAAAAGATTAAATCCATGTTGTGATATATTGTGTATATATATATAGATATGTATATATGTACGAGTATATGTGTATGCGCGCGCGCGCATGCGTACATGCGTGTATAATCTATTGACTGAAGCCGAAGCACTTCAGGATATCCGGAGTATTTTCAACAGCGTTCCCCTTGTTTGGTTTTAATTTAATGGGAAATTAAAAACATCGCAGAAGGCCCCTTCAGTAATTCATTGTTGTCAAGTCTCTCTCTCTCTCTCTCTCTCTCTCTCTCTCTCTCTCTCTCTCTCGTCAAAGAGACAAGTGTAGTCGTTATATTCAGTTTCAAGGGGCAATTTGAAAGCGTAGAATTTTTTGGGGATATGAAATTGAAAAGGTGAGAGAGAGAGAGAGAGAGAGAGAGAGAGAGAGAGAGAGAGAGAGAGAGAGAGAGAGAGAGAGAATTTTAACTCATAGGCGAAGAGAATATGTTCTGAAATTCTGGGGACTTTATGTTATGCTCTTATTTTCGTTATTCATTATTCATTTGTCAATTAATGTTTGTTTTCCTTCAAAATTACTTCATAAATTTTAGGGATCCACTTACATATCTGAGGGTAATTTGCTTGAAGCATTTTTCCTCGGAATACAGTGTAATAGGTTTTCGGAAAAATGGCAAAGGTGAATGACGAAAACCCCCTTTTCCATTATATTCAAATCCAGATAATCGCCCAAAATTACTTAATTGTATTTCTCCTCTTTTGTTGGTCCTCAAGTTGGAGCTGCTGAAGGAGTTCTTTGGTAAGAGTAGAATACATGGAGAGAGAGAGAGAGAGAGAGAGAGAGAGAGAGAGAGAGAGAGAGAGAGAGAGAGAGAGAGAGAGAGATTACACGAGAAGATTAATATTGACAATATCAGGATGTTGAAAGCTTTGGGTTTGAAATAAAATAGAAAATTGGTTCAACACCATCAAAAGAAAGTCTGGATCCAAACTATGAAGAGAAAATTAATAACCTTCGAATAGTATTAGGATAAAAATTTCTACTGGGAATGATGCTGTCGATGAACTTTGCATTGAATTCCTTTAGTACAACAAGGCAGTGTCTCATGATACTTTGATTATCAGTTCAGTAACAAGATCTTTGTTTCTGTAAACCTAGAATACCGATAAGGGATTTTACGGTGAGTATGGAACTCGAGTTCAAGATAAGGGCATGACTATGGATATGATAACGATATGGTCAGTTTTAGGAATAACGTTATGATAAGCGTATGACAAACGTTGTAACGGTGAGAATGAGGTTATGATAGGGGAATATCTAACGTTATGGAAATGCTTGACTTGTTAACTTCATAGTCAGGGATGTAACTAAGTACACGATAAAAGTATGACTAACATTCAGTATAAGCGTATAACTTTCGATTATATTATGGTAAATGCATAAACTATGATAAGCGTACAATGTTGCAACCAGAATCCAGAGAATTTATTTAGATCTTGCTTTGCTATTTCTGTTTCTTAAGGGAACTGTGTTTTGTGCACAGTAGGTGCGATGGTAAAAAAAAGTCGATTTTTATGTCATGTGTTCATCTGTTGAAAACCTTGAACCCCTCATGTAATGTTGAAAGTATATATTAAAAAAATTTTAAACCGATTGTTTATCATGGCAATATATGATTTTTGGACCATGTAAGGGTAATCGTTTTTTTTTTTTTATTAATGTACTGCATTATGTCCGTAAATTACCTACCAAGGAATTCTGATCTTCATTCTTGTACGGAGCTCATCAAAGAAATGATTGAATCAAAATAAGTAAAGTAACCCTTACACAGAGTTTTCCGTGGTAGGAAAGTTGGTCGGCCAACTCGGGTCATAGCTGGATTGATTGGGTTGCATGGTAGTAAGGTCACGTGACTCCCATTCATCGATTTGCGATGATTAATGGGGTATCGCCTCAGGTGTTCCTCCCCCCCCCGGGGCGAAGGTGGCGGGGGGGGGGGACCTTGGGTCTGGGACCCATGGTCTGGAACTGACTCATTGCGGTGTGCTTTCTTCAGTGAAAACTATGACGCCTGATTGACCTTTTCGACCGAGTTACCGACCTTTATGGGCCGAGTTGCTTGACCTTTTGTGCGGCAGTTATCAGGAAGGTGTGTCAGGGGATTTCTGCTTTATTTGGTGATGCTAGTTGGAAGTAAAAAGGAATTGAGCCGGTTTTGATGGGGTAAGCTATTTGTAGTAGGCCTGGAAAGAGACAGGTGGTACTTTGTGGAAGCCTGCGGCCTTACAATCTCTCTCTCTCTCTCTCTCTCTCTCTCTCTCTCTCTCTCCTCTCTCTCTCTCTCTCTCTCTCTCTCTCCATATGTAAAAATGAATGTTTGAATAATAGGCTAATTACTTTAATCGTGTTTGTTTGGTAAATCATGGCTTCTCATCCTCATTTATAACGGATTAAGAAATCTCAGAATGTATTCCTCACGACTAAATACGTCTCGGGCTTTGTTGTGACCCACTGCCTCTTACAGCAGCCTCCTGAGAATCTTTGTAGCAAGTTTTTAAGCATGGGTTTTCGGGGGTGAGGTTGCATGGAGGTATTATTATTATTATTATTATTATTATTATTATTATTATTATTATTATTATTTCAGCCCTGTGCCATGCCCAACAGGTTTCGGGAGCTTATGGGTCGAGTGTGTTTGACGTGGTCACCCGTCCATGTGCTGACGAAACTCGCCGTCCCAACAACTTTACTTATGTGAATAGCAGGGGCACTTTGGAGAGACCCGCTGTCGTTTCTTCCTTTTTTTTTTTTTTTTTTTTACGCCAAATGATTGTTGGTCCTCGGCCTCTCTCAGAATAGCGCGGCTATTCCTGCAAATGAGAGAAGTGTGCTTGAGAGAAAAGACAGAGATCGGAGACATGCGTCTATCTTGGCTTGGTTCGATGGGCTCTGACTTTTGCTTTGATGAAATGAAATTACTCTTTCATTTCCAACGAAAGATTTAAATGTTGAATGGGATTTTAAAGCCAAGAGTTTTGCATTGCGGTGCTAATACACTATCGTGCATAGCTCCGACGTGATCAAATTATATATTAAATATATAATACACACACACACATATATATATATATATATATATATATATATATATATATATATATATATATATATATATATATATATGTATATATATATATTATATAAATATGTATATTTGTTCCTTGGGGTAGCTGTCAGTATACTCAGGCATTTAGAAAAGCATTACTTGCTTTGAATTAAAGATTTCATGATAATAATATTATTTCATTTATAATAATAATAATAATAATAATAATAATAATAATACGTGTCATTCGTTCGATTTTACCTATAAGGAACAATAGTATCTTCAACACAGCCATTATATCAAAATTACAAATTTGGGAACACACATTGTGTGAAATCTGAAAAGAAGAACCCTGAGGAAATAAGCTATGAATATATGCATGTATACTATGTATATATATACATATATATGTATGTATGTATACATATATATATATTTATATATATATACAGTATACATGTATATATTCATAACTGTGTTGAAGATAATATTGTTCCTTAAAGGTAAAATCGACCGAATGACACGTACTACTACTACTACTACTACTACTACTACTACTACTACTACTACTACTACTACTACTACTACTACTATTATTATTATTATTATTATTATTATTATTATTGTTATTATTATTGTTATTATTATTATTATTATTATTATGATAAATGAAATAATACCGTATATCCTTTTAATTCAAAGTAGGTGCGCTTTTCTAAATGCCTGGGTAGATTGGCAGCTACCCCAAAGATCTTGCGACCATTCTTGGTCCAATTGCCATTACTCAGACACCCCCAGACATACGCCGATCAAAGTGGCCGAGGAATAGAACTCCATTCAGGGAGGAATGTACTGCAGTGTGCATAGGATACGGCCTCCTATAGTCTGAAGGAACTTCACGACTGACGAGAAGGAAGTTTTGATGAATTTGCCGCTAGTAAAGGAATTTATCGATCGGACTCGAGCGTCTCTCTCTCTCTCTCTCTCTCTCTCTCTAGCATAGGGGTTGGACAGCTGTGTGGTGTTGGTGCGAGCAGTTCCCGCGTCATGCGTGGGAATGTTCTTGCGAACCAGTCGGAATTGAACGGGATTGATTGCTCTGTAAACCAGGGAAAGTGTATTGTAATGAGAAACATTCAGTCATTGGAACTGATTTTGATGTAAAAAGACACTATTGTCTTGTTATCTTTGACGCGTGGTTAGTTGCATATCTTTTTCTTTAGTATTTCCACACACATAAACGCAAACACACACACGCTCGCAAAATAAAGGCGAAACATTTTGTGCTTTCTTCGTGACCATATTTTATATCAAGTTTTGTTTCCCATTATAAAATTTACACACACACACACACATATATATATATATATATATGTGTATATATACTATATATATATATATATATATATATATATATATATATATATGGGTGTGTACATATACACATATATAATAAAAATGTGACGTAACAGTTATATTCTAGGCCACACTTCCTGTCCAAAGAGAGACAGAGTGCAGTCTGATCATAAAAAAGGATTTGTAAATGAGAGACCCTTAATTATAAATAACGAGAACTATGATTCATAAATGACTCCGGGATCGGAATGATGCTAAAAAGGCCCTGCTAGATAATGAGAGAACTGTAATTAGTACATGTTGGGACGACCATAGATGATATATATTAGCGAGCCTTAGTTATTAAATGTGATTATAACCCTAACTGATTAATAATGAGAGAACCCTTAATAGTACATATTGATAAAACCCCAACTAATAAGTATCGTTGGAACCGTAATTGATAAATAATGAGAACGTTAATTCTTTGATATTGATGACACCAAATTACCAGTAAGAGAACATCGGTTAGTACACGTTTATCGAAGTAATGTTGACAAATAACGAGAGACCCCGTAATTAATAAATAATGAGGGAATCCCAACCGTCTCGCGACACGCGTTCCATCAAAAAAGGATGTTGACATTTCGTTCTTCCTCACTCTCTCGCACGTGCGCACGCGCGTATGTGCATACCACGTGCAGACATTCGCGTTTTTTGACATTCTAATGTTGTATCGCCGATTGACCGCTTTTCCAGAGTACGTGTGTACTAAAATTCTCGTATGTTTACTAAAGGTTCTTGTTAATATTTTGCTATTAGAAATTTTGATGTAATTTTTGTACATGATTTATTTCCGTGTATTTGATTTCTTTCATTTTTATTCACGTGCCGTGTTTCACTGATGTTTAGGTGGTTTTCCTTTATTTACTCTAACTTCCTTTCGTATATTTCATGCAGTTGATTTTATGTGTTTGCTGTGACTACGTATTTACCTTTTCAAAGATGATACATTTCCGTTGGCATCGTTGCCCCTTTAAAGACACTGCCAGCATACACTCACTGGTGAGGTGCGATGGTAAATTTACACACGCTTCTTGATCTGATTCATTGGCTATTAATATTGTACGCTAATGTTTATCTGTGTGTGTGTGTGTGTGTCCGCGCGCGGGCACACACAGTTGCAGCACATACGTTGGCACACTTGCGCGTCAGTAAATGTTATGATGTATAGACACTTGTTCTCAGTCATACGGAGAGAGAGAGAGAGAGAGAGAGAGAGAGAGAGAGAGAGAGAGAGAGAGAGAGAGAGATCAAAAAATATCTGGTGGGAATAATCTTTGTGTCACCTCATTTTACATACTCTGTGTGTGTGTGTGTGTGTGTGTGTGTGTGTATGTGTGTGTGTGTGAGAGAGAGAGAGAGAGAGAGAGAGAGATGGGAATAATCTTGAGTGTGTGTGTGTGTGTGAGAGAGAGAGAGAGAGAGAGAGAGAGAGAGAGAGAACTCTATTTACATACTATGAGAGAGAGAGAGAGAGAGAGAGAGAGAGATTTAAAAATATCTGATGGGACTAATCTTTGTGTCACTTCTATTTACATACTGAGAGAGAGAGAGAGAGAGAGAGAGAGAGAGAGAGAGAGAGGTCCTGCCAACGCAGGTGAGTTTGTATGTTTATTAGTATGATGGTGAGTAAACATTATGAGTGTGAGTTCAGAGCGTGAGTCATCATCCCAAACCACGTGGTGTGTTACAGGAGCGGTGTGGCGTGTGAAAGAGAGAGAGAGAGAGAGAGAGAGAGAGAGAGAGAGAGAGAGAGAGAGTGGTTGAGTGTGTGAGTGTGCTCGCTGGACGCTCAGGCTCCCCTGGCCGGCAGTAACAGTCATCGACTGGTCTGTTACACCAGTCACTCGTTCCCCTTTGTGCAATTTCTTTGTTGCATAGTTGCGCCTCGAGACTGGCCTTATTAAGCGTATTTGCTATGTTGCTTCATTTATATATTTTCCTTCCCTTACTGGCTTCATGTCTGTTTATTGAACGATCCGATCTTCTGTATAATTTTTACTTGTGATTGGGTCGCTCTCGGATCTGGAATGATCTGGAGCTTTGCAGGCGAAGGTTGCGTCATCGGTGGAATGCAGCGACGTCACCGATAGGTTTGGTGTCAGCGAAAGTTCCTTTTTTCACTAGGGTCCTTCTCATTCCTTTGGTGGGAACTTTTTCATGCTTCGGACTACTTTATTTTTTCTCCACTGTGGTCAGAACTTGATTATCCAAGTATAACACGTACTGTAGGTGTTTTGAGGGAAGATCGGGCTGACCCAAAATGCACCAGTTTTTTTATAAAAGTGAATTATGGTATTAATATTTTTATCGAGAGTTACCGCCCGTTTCTGATACGAGAGGTCCGTGACACCGAGCCTGGCAGTTTTCAGTTCGAGGAAGTTACAGGATCGTCAACCACGTCCATGTTGCCTAATCTGATCATTCTTAAACCGCTTTTGCATTTGTTACCCTAACCTCAAATGCCCGAGAATAATTTATCTTAGACTGCTTCATCTCACCTTGCAAAACCTTTTACCCAAGCGCGTTTCACCTAACTTCTCTTATGGTCATATCCATGGCGTAACCTAACTTAGCCTACCCAAACTCTACAGATCTCGCTTACGCAAGGATATGGCCACCAAAGTCAACCTGTGCTTATCATAGCTCATGTTCCCCATTCTCATTCACCCAGATTACGTACCCCAACCTAACCTCGCTGTCCCAAGCTCGTATCCCGTAATCTAACCCTTGCTCACCCAAGTTCACTCAACCCCAACTTGTCTTGATGGGAAGTAGCCACTTGCCTGCTGATGACCAGAATCGTTTGGATTCACGTTCATTATTAAATATCAGTCTTTTAGAGTGTGGTTTCGATTGCTTGGTAATGGGCTAGATTATTACCCAAGGCTAAAAGTCATGAAGTTTTAAGCTGGTGTTCGCGTTACATAAGTCATTTTGGAGGGCCCAGCCAAAGATTGTGTTCACTCAAGCTCAACCATTTAAATTATCTTAGTAACACAGACGCGCTCGCTCATTTCGCGAAAAAGCTGGCATCATTTTCTCACGTTGCATTTTGACTGATGCACAGTACTTGTCTTACTTCCCGTTTGCAAGAGGCCTTCTGGTTTATGAGTACGACTTGAGTTGTTGCTCGCTGGGGTACGACTGGGACGGGGCACGGTGACCTCGAGGGGTTAGAGTCCCACGCCATAGGACTGGTCTGGAAAGCGGTCGTGCTTTTGGATGACAGGTCATTTTACTGTTAAGTAACCGTTTTCTTTTCCAAGTTTTGGGAAACAGGAAAAATGAACACTTGAAATAAAGAATAACAGGTCATGTATTTTTTTCTCTACCATAATTTTCCAGTTAACATTCAAATTCAATTGCTTCTGGTCTAGAGACAAGTCCCTCTTTCTGTTTACCGTCATTTGTCAAAGGTATTTCAAAAAGACAACCCACGATAGTTGACTAATTACCAGGTACCTATCTGAGTTTCCATTATTTTTCAGTTAATGTGTTTGTGTTTCATTGGTATCGATTTCTGGGTCTCTTCCTGCGAAGACGAGGTTGATAACCATATATTATATATACAGGCTATGTGTGTGTATATATATATATATATATATATATATATATATATATATATATATATATATATATATATATATATATATATATATATATATATATATATATATATATATATATATATATATATATATATATATATATATATATATATATATATTGTGTGTGTGTGTGTGTGTGTCAGTATAGAAAGAGAGAGAGAGTAATTGTTTAGAACAACTGGAAGTTACGTAACAGAGCAGAACAGCTCACACATTTGCCTACGTGTACACGACATTTAGACTTGCAAACAACAACAGTGATTCCTTTAGCCTCAAGGTACTTCTCTGTAAAGTTAGTTGTGTGAAAGCTCTCTCTCTCTCTCTCTCTCTCTCTCTCTCTCTCTCTCTCTCTCTCTCTCTCTCTCTCTCAACAGACTCAGTGTTCACGGTATCGGCAACCCCCAATCCCCCGGGGGAAGAAGTAATTTCTTTTGGAGGCAAAACGATTCGGAAGAAGTAACCATTCATTGTGCCAGGCTTCATTGTATATCCCATCACACGGTATTCGTTTGCCTTTTGCCATCATGTTGAAGTCATTTTTATTGCCCTTCTATATCTATCTGTTGTAATCTTTTGCTTAAGAATTATGGTTAAACTTTAGTTTTCTTGTAATCACGTTGTAAAACCGTGGTTGTAGCATGTTGATATGGTTTGAAATATCTAGAGATTATGTAGGAACACTAATTGACCAACCCGGCGCTGCCTGGGAAAACTGAATGACAACTGATATTCTCTCTCTCTCTCTCTCTCTCTCTCTCTCTGTTAAGATAGTTGCTTCAATTACATTGCCCAGCATTTTTGGCAACCTCGAAAACAATGGATTAGACACTAATGTCTGTCATTTTTGACATTTTATTTTTCACCCCTCCTCACCCCCTTTCCTGTCGGGGCTGAACTTGGACTTAAAGGGCATCCGGAGTGTCACCATTCATCTCAGCGACTTTGAAAACTATGGATTAGAGTTAGACACTAGTATCTGTCGTTTTCGGTTATTTTTACTTGTCACCCCCGTTGGTGGCAGTGATGTCTTACCCCCACAGTATTCTTTTCCAGATAGAAAGTCATATGTATCCCGAAATGAGGTATGATAGATTCGTAGAGCTTATGTGGTTCCTAAGTCTACGGGCAGAACCAGCCCTGTTTCGGGGAAGCCCCTCCCACCCCCACCCCCTTTGGTGCCCTTTGGTGCTATGGTGTCTTACCCCCACAGTATTCTTTTCAAGATAGTAAGTCATATTAATACCAAGTTTGGTTGAAATTGTGTAATGCATTTCAGAGTTATGGTGGAACATACACACACATACATACATCCCATTTTTGTATATACAGATACACGTTCTTCAGAACAAGGAAGGACTGGAATGTCTGTTGTAATGGTGACTTATAGGATATACACACACACACACACACACACACACACAAGCGCAGTCAGTAATTAATATCGCTCAGGATTGAACATCCTCTGTGAGAACCAGTCAGATGTGAAGTACTGTAACCACCGTAAATCATCTAGTTTATTGTGAAAGTTTGCATTTGTTAGTAGGGTATCTTAAAGAAGGGTTAAGCAGAATTGGATGAAACTTGTTGACAGTATTCATTAGATGGTTTTGTTGGCAACAACTTTTCAAGTATGAACCCTTTTTCTTGTACTGTAGAGGTTAATCACATCGAAAAGGTCACTTGTTAGGTTTATCAGTTATAGTTACCCAAATTCTGCTCAATCATTAAAAACATAACAGCCTTTGACGTCTGTGGCTGTAAAGTAAATACTGTTTGCTCAAAATATATCCTCTGAATCTGTTCATACCCATTTCTAGATCTCAGAAGGAATCTTCAGTCAGTGCTTTGAGTATTTATCCTGGAGATCAATCACGTTCCGAGCTGCCTGTTAGACATTTATAACGCTGCATTGCCTTTACATAACACCATTGCGGTTACCTTCACATGACGTGGTGGTGTTTTCTTTTATATAATTTGCTATTTAATTTATTTGCTATTTATTTAATTAGGATCTTGGTATTTAATTTATTTGCTATTCATTTAATTAGGATCTCGCCATTGCAGATCCCCTTGGAATGTGTGGCCATTTTTTAGTCCATAATTTCTCAGAAAAAAAAACCACTGCCTATTGTAGCCTCTCGTTTGTTTTGTTTACGGAAAGTTTTTTCTTGCAGTTACCTGTACTTGGCGTGGTTTTTTTATGCTTTTTTCTTGCTGAACAAATTCACGCCATTTCACTCCCCGTGCTAGGCAGGTTTTTTTTTTTTTAATCGAAAAATAATACACCGATAGGTTCCTTGTAATTGGCGTACTTTGTTAAGCATTAAGGAATGCTAACGATAATATATTGTAGACCATTATTTTTCTTATGTTTATACTAATATTTTTAAGAAAAATGCACCTCGTCGTTGCAGTGCCTTGATGTGGCATTTATTTTTCAGAGAAAAACACACATTCCCATTACATGTCATGGTGGTGTTTCTGTTTTTATTTTGCTAATCTCAGAAGATAACTCGCTATTGCAGTCGGCCCTAAATGGTGTAGTGCGCGCGCGTTTGTTTTTTCTTAATCTCCAGAGGCATGTTGTTTTGCCCTTCGCCCGGCGATAAGAGATAAGGCGGATAAGACTTCCTAAAGAAGGACTTAAATGCAGGTTTTATTCGGGCAAATTGGGCCCTGATTACAGAGGCCTTGTTACGGAAGGAATTATTATTGTTGATATAATATGATAATGGACGAGTTCCACAAGTTGCTGCATGAGGGTGGGGGAGGGGTGGGAGTGGAGAGAGTGAGAGGGGGTGAGTAGGAGGTGGAAGGAAGGGTGTTGATGAGATGGAGGAGGAGGAGGAGGAGGAGAAGGAGGTAGTAGGAGGTTTTTCAGTGTTGATGAATGTAATGATTTGGTGTTGATGGTGGATGGAAGGGAAAATTTTGCAGAGAGATTAGAACAACACCATTTCTTATGTAAATATGGTTATTGTTTTTGTTGATATGATAGTGTCATATTATTTTTATCTTTATTATTATAAGCTCGCTTGTAATTCTAATACACGGCAGTAGGGCTCAGATACAATTAATGGTTTGTGCTTTATTATTATTATTATTATTATTATTATTATTATTATTATTATTATTATTATTTATGTCGTTGTTTTCATCAATAAATCATTGCTAACAAAGGCTAGTTGCCAGTCGAATATTGTATATCTGAATAGATAACTGTACCATCGTAATTCTTTAAAGGCTGGAGAAGAGATGAACCATGTGCAGAAAACTTCCAGAACATTAGTCGCAGACGGTTCACGAGGAGCTCTTCGATTCCCCCCACACGCATTGCGCCAGTCACCTGTTTTTACACACACACGCACACACCACACACTCGTTTCCCAGATATTAAGGCTTTTCCATTCCCGAATTTTTTTTTTTATCATGTAACATGAACATCAATTTCTGTGGAACAAATTAGGAATAAATTAAGCCTCAAGAGGATAGCTTGCTTGTTAGAGAGAGAGAGAGAGAGAGAGAGAGAGAGAGAGAGAGAGAGAGAGAGAGAGAGAGAGAGTGAGTATAAAACAAATTGTCCCAGGTCAACGAAAGAATATTACCAGATCAGCAAATTAATTATTTTATACATAACGTAAACAGTTTAAGAACTGTCAAGAAAGTGTGACTTGCATTTAAGAGCATAGGCTAATAATAATAATAATAATAATAATAATAATAATAATAATAATAATAATAATAATAATAATACTATTGCTAGTTGACGCATTTTTTCAATAGAACACCGTTTTGTCAGAGCAAATTGGCTTTCTTTGTTATGGCGATCTCTCTCTCTCTCTCTCTCTCTCTCTCTCTCTCTCTCTCTCTCTCTCTCTCGTTTTCCACAATAACGGAAGCATAATTATCTACTTAGTTTGTTTTTGTAGTGGACAGGTCACAGTTATTTCTACTTGTCACGTGAGGTTTAACTGCGTAATTAGTGCTCAGTGTATCGTTTTGATTAGAGGACGCTCATTTAATTCCGAGGGAGAGTGCGACGGACCCTCTGGGGATTGTTCTACCCTTTGAAATATCCCCTTTGTTTTGGTCCGAGTCTAATTATTTTCTTTCTGGAAGCCTTTTTTAGTATTCTGTAAAAGAAAAGTATTGAGATGGCTATTTGTCTGTCCGTCCGCACTTTTTTTGTCTGTCCGTCCGCACTTTTTTTGTCTGTCCGTCCGCACTTTTTTGGTCTGTCCGTCCGCACTTTTTCTGTCCGCCCTCAGATCTTGAAAGCTACTGAGGCTAGAGGGCTGCAGATTGGTACGTTGATCATCCAACCCCCCAATCATCAAACATACCAGATTGCAGCCCTCTAGCCCCAGTATTTGTTTTTATATTTAAGGGTAAAGCTAGCCTTGATCGTGTGTCTGGCACCGCTATAGGTGCCAACAACACAGAGCACCACCGGTCCTAGGCTGAAAGTTTCATGGACCACGGCTGGGAGTTTCACACATCATTATACGCTGCACAGAAAATTCTTCGGCGCATTTTTTACTTGTTTTTATACATATATACATATGTGTATATATATACACATGTGTGTGTGTGTATAATCCCTTTATATCCTCCCAGTATCCGATTTTTATCCAAGAATACCGTCTTCATGCTGTCACATTTTATTCCAAGTACCTAATGTTCTTTAAGTCCTTTTTATTCCTCTAGTTATTCGCTTTCGTACCTTCCAAGTACCCCTTTCTCTTCATAAGCTTTCCTTTGTTGAAACAGTTATCCCATCGTTTATTTCTCTTAAGTATCCACCTTTGTTTCTAAGTCTGACTTTCAGTCTTTTACGGTATCGGAACATTTGTTATATATATATATATATATATATATATATATATATATATATATATATATATATATATATATATATATATATATATATATATATATATATATACAGCGAATCAGTGGTGATGATCAGTCCTTCAGTTCCAGAGTGTGGAATTTCCTTCCTTCGTCTGTATGTTATTAATCATGTAATGTGCCTCCTTATTGTGCCCTACTCTCTCTGTCCGTCCACCAACGCAGATATACTCTTTGGGGCTTTGTTAGGAAAACTACGTTGTGCAAAAAGGCATTGTTAATGTGTTGTGTATGCTTGTGTTTATGTATTTGAAATAGATTTTGTCAGAATCTACCGAGAGCTCTCTCTCTCTCTCTCTCTCTCTCTCTCTCTCTCTCTCTCTCTCTCTCTCTCTCTTATATACTGTTATATACTGTGTATATACAGTATATATATATATATATATATATATATATATTTTATATATATATATATATATATATATATATATATATATATATATATATATGTAAATAAAGGCAATTCCACGAAGGAAAGGGAAACGACGGAGTGGTGCTAGGCCTTTCGACTTATTGTTGCTAAGTAAAGGACAGTAAGTCGAAAGGCCTTCGTGGCATTGCCTGTATTTATATATTCATCACGTTTGATATTTTCCTGATTCAGTTATACATATATATATATGTATATATAATATATATGTACACATATATACAGTACAGTATATACATGTATATACAGTATATATATAATATATATATATATGTATATATATACAGTATATTTATAATGAGTCCAGTTAGAGAGAGAGAGAGAGAGAGAGAGAGAGAGCCTTGACAAAGATCCCAGTTTTCTCTGACGTCTTGACAGATCTTGACTTATCAGTCTTAGATAGTGTGGACATCACCCATAAACGGACGCCACAAAAATCCCGATAGTTAATTAATTAATTAATCACCCTTAAAAGGCCGGTAAAAGCTAGTCTTTGGAAAAAAAATTACGTCAAGTAGAGTTGCTGTTATTATTTTTATTATTATTACTAATGCTTTCTTAAGGAATCATGCTTCTTTGCTTGAATTATTATGACTTCTATATATATCTCAAGCATTTTAATTATATTCGTATAGTTTATTTGTTTATTTTGCATCTTTACTGCCTGTATTTGTTCATTTTTTTATATACCTTTCTATTGGGAGTGCTGTCTCTTCAGTTCACATATATACATTCTAATCAGTAGGTGGGAGTTCGTCATATGAATGTGTCAGCATTCTCAATAATAATAATAATAATAATAATAATAATAATAATAATAATAATAATAATAATAATAATAATAATAATAGCTTTGAATACTTTATCAGAACCTTTGTTATTTTCATTTTTGTTGATGACGATGATGATGATGAAGAGTGTTTGTTTGAACACTGCCATATGTTTTGTGATGCTTGCAACAGAGTTCGTTCTGATATGATAATTGTAGCGAGTAGAATATTTAGGCCACAGTTTACAGATAATCAAATATTATTAAGATTTCACAGGAAGGAATCGTCCTCACTCTTGTTGTTCTCGTTTTATTCGCCATTCACTGGCACTGAGAGAGAGAGAGAGAGAGAGAGAGAGAGAGAGAGAGAGAGAGAGAGAGAGAGAGAGAGAGAGAGAGAGAGAGAGAGAGAGAGAGATCCCAGTGTGTAGAAAAAAAAGCCATTGGGAAAATATTTCCTATTGAGCATAGAGAGAAAGAGGAACGAATTCCTTTGTGTAGAGATAAAAGACTCCATCACAAGAGAGAGAGAGAGAGAGAGAGAGAGAGAGAGAGAGAGAGAGAGAGATTCTGCTAAGGTTTAGTAACAGCTGTTCGTGTCATGCAAGCAGTAGACAAAGAAGCCTTGCAAGTTGAGGAGACATTGTAACGGCTCTCATGTTCACAACGTCAACGGTGACCTTAAAGAGGACACTCATTTTTTCACATATATATATATATATATATATATATATATATATATATATATATATATATATATATATATATATATATATATATATACAATTATATATATATATATATATATATACAATGTATATATATATATATATATATGTATATATAAAACCTATATCCGTTTAAAAATACTTTACGCCATTTACGAGTCTCAAGTGTTTCATCAGCAAACATCAGTCATAGCAACATACCCATGAACCTTTTTCTTGCAACTATATAATATATATATATATATATATATATATATATATATATATATATATATATATATATATACACGCACATATAGACAGTATATATGTGTATATATATGTATGTAAGTATGTTTGTGTGTGTGTTTGTATGTACAGTGTATTATAGTTACAGTATGAAGGAAGGGTTCACGAGTAGATTGTTATATGGCTGATGTTTGCTGATGAAACATTGGTGAGTAGTAAAATGGCTTAAAGCATTTGTAAAAGGAGAGAATCAGAAGTGAATGTTAGCAACACTGTGATAAATGAATGTCTGGTGTTTGCGAACAACTCCAGCAAATACTTAGCAGTCGAAACGAGCTAAGTCACATAACAGGTTAAGCAAGGAAGGCAGCAGGGACTCTGGAAAAGGTTTGGAAGAGGATTCTGCGTAGGAACAATTTTAGAAGTAAATTATGAAATTGGCAGACCAACGCTCTCCTCTGGAAGTGATTTATGGAGTTTCAATACAAGTAAGATAAAAGAAAAATGAAGAAGCTGATGAGATGCACTTTTGTCCAGTGTATGTGGGTTAATTAGTATTTTTTTGGGAAAATAGTTAAAACAGAAGAGAAGAATCAGGCTCTAGGAGGTTCATGCATTTACAGGATGGATGAATGGGACATAGAGCGGGCAGGGATTAGATCGACACGTTTAATGTACCTACTGCTTAGGCGTATGAATAACTGATATTTTAGGAGATTTCGACGAAGGGGGTTCAGTCGTGGTAGATCACCCGGTATGACTGTTAGTTTTTATTTGCACATTAGTGTATACCAAGCTGAACGCTGTTCTTTGATATCTTTGATACGCTCGAGTTCCTTGGGGTTTTCTCTAAATCCTATAACTTGACTTTTTTCAAACTGTTCATCCATTTTTTTCATAAGGTATTGAAACAGCTCCTCTCTCTCTCTCTCTCTCTCTCTCTCTCTCTCTCTCTCTCTCTCTCTCTCTCTCTCAACCCTGAACTTCAATACTCCTGAATAGCCAGTAACCTCTTAAGGAAAAAATACACGAAATTACTTAAAAATTAAATTGGTTATGAAAAGAACGGAATGTAGATAATACTAAAAGTGCTTTTTATTGGAGGGCCAGTGGAACGGACATCTTGATGACCTTATGGAGCCAAGGTTTGAAGAAGTAGAAGGGTTTAAAATGACTTGATCAGTAAACGACGATTTACATTCATTAAAAAGGGTACAAGAACTCTCTCTCTCTCTCTCTCTCTCTCTCTCTCTCTCTCTCTCTCTCTCTCTCTCTCTCTCTCTCTCTCAGAACTTCTGTACTTCTGAATAGCCAGTAACCTCTTAAGGAAAAAAATCACGAAATTACGTAAAAGTTAAATCGGTTATGTAAAAAACAAAATGTAAATAATATTAAAAATGCTTTTTAATTGGAGGGCAAATGGAACGGACAACTTGATGACCTTACGAAGCCAAGGTTTGAAGGAGTAAAAGGATTTAAAATGACGTGATCAGAAAACGACGAATTACAGTCTTTCAAAATGATACAAGAATCTCTCTCTCTCTCTCTCTCTCTCTCTCTCTCTCTCTCTCTCTCTCTCTCTCTCTCTCTCTCACAAGCGGTACTTGATTGCCACGTGCCTCTTCAACCGGCCACAAAAGAGAGGGTGTCAAGCATTGGCTTTGCTTTGTCCGCTTTTGAAAAATCAGAAGACCTCCAAGTTCTTGCCTGAGCTCAGACGAGGCGTGTGGTCAGATGTCCAGTTGTCCTTGTGACCTTGCCTTGTGCTTTTGTTTCATTTATTTATTTATTTATTTATTTATTTATTTATTATTATTATTATTATTATTATTATTATTATTATTATTATTATTATTATTATTATTTTATTTCAACATTAGGCAGTGTCCCATATTAGAGGGTGGCTGCGCGGGAATTACGGTACAGTAACTGCCACATCTATACAGTTATTATTATTATTAATTATTATTATTATTATTTCAACTTTGAGCAGTGTCCCATATTATAAGGTGGCTGCATAGAAATTACACTACAGTAACTGCCATTATTATTATTATTATTATTATTATTATTATTATTATTATTATTATTATTATTATTATTATTATTATTCAACCATACAACTTTCTCCTCTCAAGGAGGTGGTTCCTGAAGAGGCTGTCCTCTGGATTTCTCATATTTTGGGATGAGGTTGCTAGCTTTGCTCTCTTCTTCGCCTAGGCTGCTACCAACCATATCCGACTAACTGTCAAATACATCATTAACTGCATAGGCCAACATACATACATTATTGTTGATTGCTGGAAAATTGTTGTTTTTGTTTTTTCTTGGTTGGAAGATTAACAACTTTGTTGCACTTATTGTTGAGAAGTTGGATTATGTCGTACATTCGTGATGTTGTTTATGTTTTTATATACGAAGTAAAAAAAAATTATATCGTGTTATTTCATGTCATTTCGATTTGAAATTGCATTTGATATTTCCCAACACCAACAAGCTAGTTCTGTAACCACAGACTGTTTTAATCATTGTGTGCATTTAATTGACTGAGCATTTTGCTTTGTTGCAAGGTTTTTGACACCAGAT
>NC_089757.1:7358769-7383769 GCF_040412425.1 Macrobrachium rosenbergii | reverse complement strand
TTATTGGTTAAAAGGATAACATTGAAAGTTATATAAAAAAAAACTTGTGCCCGCTCAAGAAAAGCATTGCTGGTTACAAAAGCATTTGTACTGGTTATCAGAAAAACATTAATTCCAAAAATACTTACCCAGTACTGCTTACGAGAAAAACTTGGCTGCTTTTAGAAAATGCTTGCACTGGTTACAGGAAAACCATTGCATGAAAGTGCTTCTGGTTGATCTCTCCGTTTTTCTCCTGTCCCCCTCTGTTTGGGTCGAGACTTTTCAAAGGAACCATTCGACCTGCTTCCAGGAAGCTGCGTTCCAGTTCCCTGGAACCTTTTCTTCAGTCCGGAAGTTCTTAGAACTTTAGGCTTAACAACGGTCTTATCGGTCATTCTTGAGTGGGTAGGCTGCCCTACATACCAGAAGTCGTCTACTTACACACTTTTTTTTTTTAAGTAGGGAAGGCGGCCATGTTTACGGTAGATAGTTAATTAAACTATTTGCGATTTCCATGAAGTTGAGTTAAAAAAAGAAAAACTTGGGAATATTGATAGATACCTAAATAAGGGTTAGGTGCAAAATGGTAAAGTAACAAATGATTCGATGGAATTTTTTACTTGCTTTCCCAGACCTCTGCGATCATTAATATTTATAACCAATACTAGATTTTGAATTGGTAACTAGTTCTACTCGCTTTGAATACATAATTAAATGATAACTGGATGTACCTGAATAAAATAATCATAATTCTCCATAAACAGCCGTTTTTAAACTTTCAAACAGTCCACCTCTAACAAGAAATAGATACCGTATTGGAGTCGTGAAATTCGACGATTTGTTTCCAGAGACTTCAGTCGCATTGTCCCCGACACGCTATCGAGTTCGTGACCTACATATCCGTGTGTCCTTGGCGGCCGGATTGATTACCGTCGTTATATCCAACACCAGGAGTGTGATGTTGATTCTTTTTGGACGTTTCGTGGGTACACAGGAGAGGAGAATAGTGGACGGTGACTTGGCCGGTCGAGATGCTTCAGATATTTTCGGAATTGTTCATGTGTACGATTCTGGGGAAGGGACGGAGTGATCTTTACCCGTTTTCTGAAAGCAGGGCGGCCGTTGATCGAAGGAGTGGATTATGTATCTGGATGTTAGTCGACTGTAGTGTGGCATTGTCATTGTCGGTGTTGGAGAGAGATGTGGAGGAAAAAAGATGTGGTCGAAAAATGGCCTTTGAAAAGTTATATAATTCTATTATGATTAAAGATTCGAGGACCTCGTCGAGAGAAAGTTAAGTATACCTTAGTTTAACCAGACCACTGAGCTGATTAGCCTAACAGCTCTCCTAGGGCTGGCCCGAAGGATTAGATTTATTTTACGTGGTTAAGAACCACTTGGTTACCTGGCAACGGCGGGACCTACAGCTTATTGTGGGATCCGAACCACATTATAGCGAGAAATGAATTTCTATCACCAGAAATAAATTCCTGTAATTCTTCATTGGCTGGTCGGAGAATCGAACGCGGGCCCAGCAGAGTGCTAGCTGAGAACTTTACCCCCCATCCAGTGAGAAACTTGGACCCCGTCGAGGTAATATTCACCGTGAAAGACCTTTCCTTAGTTGTATATAATTTTCTGTGTTGCAATGAATGGTTGGATTCATTCTCTCTCTCTCTCTCTCTCTCTCTGTGTAAAATGAAGAATTTTAAAAATATCTTGCTTCTGCAATTACCTTTCTCCTCTGCAGTTTCTTGAATCTCTCCCTCAATTTTTTCTGCCGCAGTTACTTTTTATCCTCCTTCCCTCTTTCAACGATTTTATCATAAATCACACGAACTGCTCTCCCGTTTGTCTCATTACTGTCCGCATGAAGGGAGAATGCACTTTCCCTACGTGGCCTTTTGTACGAAAATAGAAATACTTACCCTCGCTCAGCTTTTTGTCTGCGACTGCAAAACTTATTTATGCAATTTATGAGCGCCTCGTTCTCTCCGCGTCAACTCTGTGCTGTTCCCAGAACAAAGGAAAGGAGGATGATCCCTGGAACGGGAACAGAATCACGTCGTTAGATTCATTACCTGGCAGCCGTTAATGATTCTAATGGCCGCCTCAAGTGGCGCTTGATGGAGGTCTGAGAGATGTTCCAAGTCATGATTTTCTTCGTGTGAAGTATACTGTATATGTATACTGAGAGAGAGAGAGAGAGAGAGAGAGAGAGAGAGAGTCTTTTCAGTTTGAGGGAATAAGCTCTAGAGGTGTTACTCCTCCGATTCTCAGATGGTGAGTTTGGAATAGGATTGCCGTCCTCATACCCTTCTTCGCCCCGTTACTCACGTCGACTAACTACCAGGTACATTATTTACTGTTTTTTTAAACAATATATCTTTCTCACTCTATACGAGTATATTTGTACACAAATAGACCACACACACATACATACATACATACATACATATATATATATATATATATATATATATATATATATATATATATATTATATAAATATACGTGTGTTTGTGTGTGTGCTTGCTCGCGTGTGTGTGCGTGCGTTTGTATGCGTATGCCGGTGTTACCCACACACACCAGAATATATATATATATATATATATATATATATATATATATATATATATATATATATATATATATATATATATATATATAATATATGTATGTATGTATGTATGCACACACAATGATTTTGCATTGTACACATGATTGTGTGCGTATATATATATATATATATATATATATATATATATATATATATATATATATATATATATATATATATACACATATATCATGTGTATAATGCATAATCATTCAGGTACGAAAAATGCGTCTTTGTGCAGCCCGGAAAGATTTATGTCTGTCCCGTTCCTCTTACCGGTTCTATTGTGTCAACGGATCTGAACTATCCTTCCCTCTCCACTGTCCCCCCCCCACCCCTTCCCCTTCCCCTTCCCCTGCACCCTTTGGAGGAACCAGTTGAACCAGATCCCCAGCGGAAAGCCGAGAAGAGGGGACAGGCCTCACTCCCTTTACTGGTGGGGCCTTTAGTTTCCCATTGGCCGGGTTGGTATCGTTCTCGGCTAGCACTCTGCTGGGCCCACGTTCGATTCTCCGACCGGCCAATGAAGAATTAGAGAAATATACTTCTGGTGATAGAAATTCATTTCTCGTTACAGTGTGGTTCGGATTCCACAATAAGCTGTAGGTCTCGTTGCTAGGTAACCAATTGGTTCTGAGCCACGCAAAATAAATCTAATCCTTCGAGCCAGCCCTCTCTAGGAGAGCTGTTAATCAGCTCAGTGGTCTGGTTAAACTAAGGTATACTGAACTTTTTAACTGGTGGGGCCTGTAGTTGAGGAGGAATCGGGTCATTGTGAAAGGTGGCGTATTTCTTTCAGGTTGGGCAGTATGGGAGGATATCGCTCGAAGGGCTCTTGACCTCTCGCTGGGTACATCGTTACATTTACTTCAGTTATGACGCAATAGTCCCTAACGGACAGACACTTATACGTCATCGTTACATAGGATGACGTGCAGTTGGAACTTCAAAAGTTCAAGCGAAGATGCAATGCATTATTACCCTAAAATGCTGTTCTTCTTGTGTTTTAATAAATTTTATTTTATATATTGATTTATCTTTTCTTTTTAGTAAGTGAGGTCTTTTCTTTCTGTATTGCCCTGTATCTTATTTTACTTCCCAATGAACACCACATTCTTTTGGAAGTTTGAATTTCGGGTCAGTGGTCCATGTGGGCTTGTTCCATATGAATAGGTTTCATCTTCTGAATAATAATAATAATAATAATAATAATAATAATAATAATAATAATAATAATAATAATAATAATAATAATAATAGAGATTATCACCTCCAACATGAATATGCATTCATGTGTCCACGTTTTCGTGTGTAAAAAGGCGTACACGACCTCCAGAAAAATTAAGTGTTGTATTTGGCTTTTCATTCAGAATCTTACTTGAATTACTTATCTGTCGTAAACATTTCTCAGCTATTGGTTATTTACGAAATTTGTTTTTCGTTCGTTAATTGCTTTTTATTTATTTGACATTTACACTATTTTTTTCATTTCTCTTCTTTTTTATTTTATACAGTAGTAACTAATAATAAATTCACATTTTAATATTGTGTATTAAGATTACTTCCTGTATCACCAATAATAATAATAATAATAATAATAATAATAATAATAATAATAATAATAATAATAATAATAATGTGACTTTTTAAGAAAAAAAAATTTATCTGTGGACGGTGGATTACTTAACTCACTTTCTTTTCTCTCTTTTTTTTTTTAGGTGAGTTGTCGACTTCATTGGACAAAGCTGTTTGTATCGGTAAGGCTTCGTTAGCTGACGAAAGTCGAGTCATTTTAATCAAGACCTCCACTTGGCTGGATTATATTTGCGTATGTACATTTTATTTATGCTGTTAATTGGGCAATTAAAATACTTATGTTTTGCAAGTGATGGCGGCTTTCCTATTTATCGAGTCCTTTTCTTTTTCTGTTAAATTTTTGTGTCAGTTTTTTAATGGGAAATGTCAAGTGGTAAAAAAATAGTTGAATATGTTCTTCAAGTTCAGGCGAGTATCCTCAGAGGACTTCCGTTTGCTGAGTTTGTGTTTGTACCTGTATCTATATTTCACATGCAAGGTTTCTTTTCTTTGATGTGTTTAGTTTTATGCTGGGGGATAACAGCTCACGTCCTTTTTGTTGGTAAATTTCCTCCTTGTTTTCAAAACAGTTAGATGGGATCATTTTACTGAGCATTTTGAAATTTTGAATTTACTGGTAATGGTTTCTAATCTGTTTACTAGAATTAGGTGCCTTATGTATATTTTTAAGTTAAGGTAAGTTTTCCATCAGAATCTCCGTTTGAGGGATTGTATTTTTACATAATGAATTTTGTTAATTTTTTACTTGTGGAATTCTTGATTTAAATGCCACTGTAGCAGGTTGTGTGTGTGTATTTGTTTTTTTTATAAGATTAAGGCGTGATTTATTTACATGCATATTTGTAGTGAGTGTGCATGTTCATTTACATTGTAAAATTCAGTTTCTTTGAATTATTTGATAGAATTATTAGTAGTGATCAGAACTAGTATAGGAATAAATTGTTAAAAGGAATTATACCCAGCTCTCGTATACTTTCGTTTTTCCTTGCTTCAGAGTAATAGCCATAAGTCTTTGTTACTTTTTAGTGAATATTAGTGGTTGTGATTGTTCAGTAGTTTCTTTTATTATATGCTTGTGACTTTCGTTTCATTTTGTTGTCTACTGCGTTTTTAATCTTTGTGGTCCGTAACGTTAGGCTTTCCATCAAAAGCTCTTGTATTTATTATTAATGTTAAGAGTAGAACCTATATGTTATATTTAAAGATGTTTAGATTAACTATATTGAACTGATAACCTCTCTCTCTCTCTCTCTCTCTCTCTCTCTCTCTCTCTCTCTCTCTCCAGAGGACTTGATGTTGAGATCAATTGACGAATTCTTCCCTTGTGCATTCTATGATGATTAGATTAACTATCATGAATTGCTAGGCTCTCTCTCTCTCTCTCTCTCTCTCTCTCTCTCTCTCTCTCTCTCAGTAGCCTAGAAGAACACGAATTCCGGTCGTGTGTGTTTTATGATGTTTAGATTAACGACCATGAAATGATAATTCTCTCTCTCTCTCTCTCTCTCTCTCTCTCTCTCTCTCTCTCTCTCTCTCTCTCTCTCTCTCTCTCTCTCTCTCTCAGTAGCCTAGAAGTCGACGAATTCCGCCTTTGTATGTCCTATGATGTTTAGATTAACGATCATGAAATGATAACTCTCTCTCTCTCTCTCTCTCTCTCTCTCTCTCTCTCTCTCTCTCTCTCTCTCTCTCTCTCTCTCAGTAGCCTAGAAGTCGACGAATTCCACCCTTGTATGTCCTATGATGTTTAGATTAACGACCATGAAATGATAATTCTCTCTCTCTCTCTCTCTCTCTCTCTCTCTCTCTCTGTCCAGCAGCCTAGATTAGATGTTGCGATCTGCCGACGAATTCCACCCTTAACGAAAGGCCGTTAAGCTAACATAGTTTCTCTTTTGTTCGGTGTCAGACAGTGGCGTTCATGTCAGACTTGTCAGGTGAGTGTTAGGTCACTGACCTTACCCACGCAACGCTTAACCTCCTTACGCTGCCAGACAGACGTTTACACTTAAATATTACATGAGTGTACTTGTAGCTTGTCGTGATATGCTTACCATCTCTCTCTCTCTCTCTCTCTCTCTCTCTCTCTCTCTTTCATTATTCGTTCCTTTATATGATACTGATGACAAGACCATATGAGACCTTGTGTCCTGTTTAACAGGCTTTTTTTTTCTTTTAGTGTAAGCGACTGCTGCTGGTTTCGGATTCTCTCTCTCTCTCTCTCTCTCTCTCAAGTTATCGTTCGATTATACGATAATGACGATTACACCTTAAGAGTTTGTATGTCTGGTTTTAATAGGGTTCACAGGTTCTCTCTCTCTCTCTCTCTCTCTCTCTCTCTCTGTACGCTCTCTCTCTCTCTCTCATTGTAAGCTTTTGTTTTTTTCGGTTGCTCTCTCTATCCCTCTTTCTCTCTCAGTGTACGCTACTTCTTATTTTTTCGGTTGCTCTCTCTCTCTCTCTCTCTCTCTCTCTCTCTCTCTCTCTCTCTCTCTCTCTCTCTCTCTCTCTCTCTCTAAATTATCCAAAGATGATGTATTTTCACACCTCTGCATTGTGTTCGTTGAAAGGTAAACTGTTGTTCCGGTTTGAACAGTCTGAAATAGCACCCTGCCGAAGATTTCGTAAGAAATCCAAGAACAACAATAAAAAACAGATTCTGGCTTCACCTGTTTTAGCGAACGTTTGCCAGAGCCTGGTGTTACAGTTGTCGCTTCTCTGGCGATACGGTTGTCGCATCTTGGCGTTCTTTGTGTCGTCTTCACCCTGTCATTTTATTCAAATGGTTCTCCTTGCCTTGATATTTTCGTCGATCGCGGTACGACTTTGCCTCTTTTGAGTTTTTTGGGGGTTATTTCAAGAAGACGGGATTAGGAATGCTTGTTGACAGCGGAGGTCACGTGTCCATCATCATCATCATCTTAGTTTCAATGATTTAGACACGCGAGTCAAGTCAGAATGTGTATTGGGAGGTACTGGCGTAGATCTGGCTTTATTTTGCGCCTGTTTATTTTTCTTCATTTTTTTTCTATTTCTTCAGTGGGGCTTGGTTAATAAAATGATCTAAAAATGATTTTTCAGTGTATGTGGATTTTTTTAATTTATATATTTTCTCTGAAAGTTTCAGTCAAAGGTGTTGGATAACTTCCTTTTTTTCCCGAAATTCTCTGTATTTAGCACTCTTCGTTTGGTGATTAATTTCAGTGAGTTGTAATCCAAAAGCCTTGGATTTTGTGACAGATCAAGAATCTCAGTGTAGATGTAAATAACATTTTGTACGCATGACAGACTATGCATGCAGAGTAGTACGTTGGAATTTACTTCTATTGAACATTCGGATCTTTTACGCAAATACTCTTCTTTCGTGATTAAAGTCCGAGCATTTATCCTGGCGTTGAAAAGTTTGCTTTTGGTCACAATTTTTAGTTTTCTGTAAAAGAAAACTATTGTACCGGCTTTGTCTGTCCGTCTGCACTTTTTCTGTCCGCCTTCAAATATGAAAAACTACTGGGGCTAGAGGGCTGCAAATTGGTATGTTGATCATCCACCCTCCAGTCATCAAACATACCAAATTGCAGCCCTCTAGCCTCAGTAGTTTTTATTTTACTTAATGTTGAAGTTAGCCAAAATCGTGCACAGATCTATTTTCGGTGGCCTTGATTTCACGATGTACAGAAAACTCGATTGTTTCTTCGGCGCATTTTTTACACGACGCTACAGAGAAACTCGAGGTAATAGAAAAGAAATAAAGGAAGCGTAGTCGATGCAGATCCTATGGGAATGTCTTATACTGTTCTCCTCCTGTTGTTCAAAACCTCCTGTACTTCCCCTTTCGGCAGAAGACAGGGACGTGTTTCAAATCCCGACCCTTGATTAGTCATTGCACTTGTTGATCCGGGTTGTCCGGGCTTCCCCAATTCAGCCCAGCCCCTCTTCCTCTTGCGAAGGAGTCTCCTCTCCTCTCCTCTCTCATATTTTCCTTCGTCTCATCTTCATTTTGTCGGCGTACAGTAGAGTCATCGTTGCCCTCTCTTGTCATTTTCCCCCTTCCTCCGTGCGTGTAGTTTTGAATAGAATTTTCACGTGAGCTTCGGACTGTCATCATTAGTCCCTTTTTGCTCTGGGCGACAGAGCCCCGAGAGGGAGGCAAGTCTCTCTTTTTTCTCATTTTTCCTTAGCTATTTTCAAAGGTGATTCAAGTCTCTGTTTCTCCCTCTTTTTTTTTCTTTCTCACGTGAGTATCCTTGTTTCTTCACAACCTTTCTTGTGTCTTAATTTATGTTGCGGTAAACCCCACCTTCCTTTGGAGCATGCTAGTTTTACGCCATTTACCTTGTCTAAACGAAGCTTATTCTTTGAATTTTCACCAAAGTATTTAACGCTATATAAATTCTCTCTCTCTCTCTCTCTCTCTCTCTCTCTCTCTCTCTCTCTCTCTCTCTCTCTCTCTCTCGTTCAGTTAATAGTTAGCTTTTGACGTTTCCTTGTCACGTGGGAGTGTTAACCAGCACATACACACACGCTCTTCACCGAAGCATTTGCTTCGAGGTGGCGGATTTTTATGGGCGGATTGGCAGAAGCAGAAGACGAATTTTCCACTAGACAGTAATGGAGACTAAAGGTGTTTATTGCGTGTCAGGGCTTCTATGGATTTTTTGGTTTAGATCAAGCCGGCTTTGTAACTGCACGGGCTCTTGCCCTGTGTGTTAAGTTGTACAAGGGGATAAGAAGTGTAATGTGAACCTCTGGACTCCTCCAGACCAACAGAGTTGAATGTGTGTATGATCCACCCAGTTTAGTCTCTCAGCTTCTTTGATTTCTTCTTCGTTGATTTTGTGGCATCTCGGGCCTTATTGTGACCGGTTGCCGCTTGCACTATACGTCCTAGGTGTTGTGCAAGTGTTTAAGACCTCAGGCAAAATATCCAGGTCAAGTTTGATCGCTTCCTTGTGAGGTGGTGATGGACTTTACACCAAAACATAAACTGTTTAAATGGTTCAGGAAAAACGGAACGGGATGAGGGAGAAACGGGTTCTTCCACATTTGAGCTTTAGGTTTCATTTGTTTTTTATTTTTTACTATGAGGCCAACGGGACTGTCAACCTAGTTCTGCTAGTGAGAAAGGTCGTGAAGGACATGAGAAAATAGTGGTATAGAAAAAGAGGGATTTGGCCTCGAGAGAGCGATGGATATGTCGATCACTGGCTGGACGGCTACAAATGACTTTGAAGTGACCCTGTCTATTTTAGAGGTTCTTCCCCCTCTCTCTCTCTCTCTCTCTCTCTCTCTCTCTCTCTCTCTCTCTCTCTCTCTCTCTCTTACAGGAACATAGGGATCAGGTTCAATTATGGATTTTGAGTCTCTCTCTCTCTCTCTCTCTCTCTCTCTCTCTCTCTCTCTCTCTCTCTCTCTCACAGAAACATAGGGATCAGGTTCAATTATGGATTTTGATTCTCTCTCTCTCTCTCTCTCTCTCTCTCTCTCTCTCTCTCTCTCTCTCTCTCTCTCTCTCTCTAACAGATGAGGCTTTTGTGTCCATCAAGGGGTCACGTTGATATACAGACTCATATAAATGGGTTTGACCTAAACGCTAGCTATGCTTTACTGCTATAACTAAGGAAGGCTTTCCCCAGACTTAAGTCGATAGCATGAGCTGTTCAGTAACTTTTAGTTTCACATACTCGCGTTCACAAGGCCCAAAGGCCTCTGCCTTCTTAAGCAGCCGTCGACGGGTGGAATATCCGGAACTGGAGTGAAAAAGAGAACTCGGAACCAAAGGAATTGAAGCACAGTTAAACTCAGGTACAATATATATATATATATATATATATATATATATATATATATATATATATATATATATATATATATATATATATATATATATATATATATAGAACGATATTCGGAGACGTTTCCTTCTATTTCGGCTATTCCAAACCATGGGAATATTTCACCTTTCTGACGTTTTTATTTACAAAGATTATATATACATTATACACGAGCACACACATTAATATATATATATATAAATATATATATATATATATATATATATATATATATATATATATATATATATATATATATATCAATCACACATTATCACAGGTGAAAAATAAGAGATTGGTGTAGGTCCTGACCGGTTTCGACTTTATTTCCTTCGTCAATGACTTGGAAATAAAGTCGAAACCGGTCAGACCTACACCCTGTCTCTATTTTTCACATGTGGTAATGTGTGATAAATGAATCACGTACAAGAGTGATAATAATCATATATATATCTGTGTGTATGTATGTATGTATGTATTTGTTGACTTTCCTTTTCCATAGGACTGAACAGTGATGTGTTCATTAATTAGTTCAAGCTTTGTTTAATTGAATCTGTGTGAAAGCAGAATTTCGTTTATTTAGAGTCAGTGGTGTTTTCATCGTATAAATTTTTGTTTCACGTAAAGTATTTTCAAATTTCAATTAATAAGAGCATTTCGCTTTACTTGTAAATGGTTCAGAAAATTCCTTTTAATGAACTAATATTTTGATTTTGTTAATTGTTGATGAACCTTTTCAATAGTAATTTTTCATTCTCTTCTTTAGACTCTTCTTTCGTATCTGGCACTACTACTACTACTACTACTACTACTACTACTACTACTACTACTACTAGTAGTAGTAGTAGAAATAAAAATTTTTAATATATTTTTTTTTCTTGAATTAAGTGTGTGTGTGTACGTAGGGCCACGCACAGCCACTTGAGAATCCATCTCTTGCAATAGAATGACTCATTTCTTGTGATGCTGTCGACTACTGAGAATATATTCCCTACTTATATTTTGAGAGGTTTATCCCCCACGGCGAGTCTCTGTCACGATTCTCCTGCTTTCAGGTCTTCGTGTTGTTGGTGTCCTTTGTTGTATCCCGTTATGCGACTTTTTAGAATCTTCGTTTCTCAATATTTTGTATTTTTTAAGCTATTAGTTTTTTTTTGGTTTCATTCATTTCACGATGTTTCCTAAGATGTGTAGTTTGTGTATTTTAGTTTAAGGAATTGATTTGGTAGTACATAATTGGACAGCTTGGAGAAAACGGAGGGCATTTTAAAGCTTTTCATAAAGCATGCATTGCGAACTTTAAGAACAAGCAAAAAATGCGCCGAAGTTTCTTCCACGCAGTCGAGTTTTCCGTACAGCGTATAACGCTGTATGAAACTCTCAGCCACGGCCCATGAAACTTTCAGCCACAGGCGGGTGGTGCCCTGTGTTGTTGTCACCTATAGCGGTGCCAAACACACGATCAGGGCTAACTTTAACCTTAAGTAAAATAAAAACTACTGAGGTCAGAGGGCTGCAATTTGGTATGTTTGATGATTGGAGGGTGGATGATCAATATATCAATTTGCAGTCCTATAGCCTCCGCAGTTTTTAAGATTTGAGGGCGACCAGAAAAAGTGCGGGCTGACAGACAAATAGCCATCTTAATAATTTTCTTTTACAGGAAACTAAAAGTGAAAACGAGACGTCAAATGTATGATGTTATGAACTGTAATTTCTCTGTAATTTGATGGTGATATTGTTGGTATTCGGTGCCTGTACCTGTTTAACATATTTTAACAATACATGCATTCACAGATTCAAATGGAAAGTACAATTGAGTTACAGGGAAATTATATAAATATCTTTGTCGCAAAGTTCCTGTACTTAGTAAATTTTCATATTACATGTCTTCATCTGTATAAAATATTTTGGAAACAGGTGCAGTGAAAACTTAATGTAAAACTATAATTGAATTACCGAATAATTCCGGGACTTTCTCCGCCGTAATTTTGCAGCAATTTGAAATCGAACGCAGACCCTTTAAGGGAGTCGTGACCGCGATTAAGTGAAAGGCTTTTGTTGTCCCGTACGCAGTCGTGACTTGGAGCGTTCCAATAACAGGCCTCCGGTCTCGAGATCATGCGAGGACACTGTAATCTTCGACGTCTCTTAGCTGACAACGTCTTTCATTTAAACAAGTGCCTCCAACGGGTCTGCAGGGCTCGTGGCATTGCCAGAGGCCGACTCGAAATCCCCTTGGGAGTATTTTGGTTCTTTTATGATATTCATTTCGCTAAATGCATTTTTACTTAATAGACTTGAGAAACAGGTTTCTTGAGGATTTTTTTTTTTTTTTTTGGGAGTGATTGTCACTTCTGTATGCTGTCGCCCCTTTTTTGTTCTCAGAATATTTGTTTATGTATTTGTTTATATATATATTTTCATTTAGGGGGTTTATTCGTGAATGTGTCAGCCCTGGAGGAAGGGAAGTATGTAAATTTCCTATAATTTTGTTTAGGAACCTTTGGGTTGATGATTAGGTCACTACCTCGATTTGTCCCACCCCACCACCAGGCGCCCGTACAGTGCCCCCCCCCTTCCTTATTCCAGACCAGAAAATCCACTCCCCCTTTCCCCCTCTCTGGAAGTGCCGACCCTTGGGAGTTCAGTCTCCCTTTTGCTGGTCAACGAGAGAAAGGAAGGACCGTTGCTGGCATGCATATTTTTTTTTATTTCTTGGAGTCTTAAGAGGTGAGCGATTTTATTACGCCATCATTTCTGGCACAGACGACGAATCGAGTAGACTGGAGAGTGGGGATGACCGGTTTTAATGTATATCTTAGTTTAACCAGACCACAGAGCTGATTAACAGCTCTCCTAGGGCTGGCCCGAAGGATTAGATTTATTTTACGTGGCTAAGAACCAACTGGTTAGTGCCTAGCAACGGGACCTACAGCTCATTGTGAAATCCAAACCACATTATGACCAGAAACGAATTTCTATCACCAGAAATAAATTCCTCCAATTCTTTATTGGCCGGTCGGAGAGTCGAACGCTGGGCCAACAGCGTGCTAGCCGAGAGCTCTACCCACCCTTCCAAGACCGGTTTCAAAATTAATGACAGTTAAACTGTACGAAGTACAGACTAGAAAAAAGGGGTAAAAATCTTGAATAGAATATTATTATAAAATGTTTTACGTATCATGGATGGGTGTGACATTTATTAACCAGCACTCATGAATCACAGGTAAATGAACGACAATATTAAAGGCATTAACTTTATTTTTAGGTATTATTTCTACGCAAAAAGTCCTTGAACTTTTTTTGTACCTTGAAAGATAATGATAGTATGTCTACTGATTATCCAAACGAAGGTTTATCTTTATTTGTAAGATAGTGACTAGAAACGTAGACATAGACCTTTTTGAAATACGTCCCTTGGAAGTTTTAGGGATTTATTTTTTTTAGAATATCCGACAGAAACTTAACCCTTGAAATGAGTTTCGGTAATAAAAACTTTTGAGGATTACACACACACATGTGTACATCTATATTATCATTATCTTTCAAGATAGGAAAAAGGTCAAGGACTTTTTGAGGAGAAATAATACCTATATATATATATATATATATATATATATATATATATATATATATATATATATATATATATATATATATATATATATATATATATATATATATATATCTAGTCTTGCATAGGCTCAGTGTTTGGGACGGCGGTATACGGTTTTTTCCCCGAAGGCTGACCTTCGTGTGTGCGTGTCTGGGCGAAAAGCGTTATACGGTCGCCAAGAGATGGGGAGAACACGGCGTTGCATGTTGAGAAGGGGGCCAGGTGGAAGAGAAACGGGAAAAAGTAGACGAATACAGAGGAATTTAGAGAGAGAGAGAGAGAGAGAGAGAGAGAGAGAGAGAGAGAGAGAGAGAGAGAGGCGGTGGAGCCGAATACAGGTGGAGAGAGAGAGAGAGAGAGAGAGAGGAGAGGGGGCGGAGGTGGAAGAGAAACGGAAAAAGTAGACGAATACAGAGGAATTTTGAGAGAGAGAGAGAGAGAGAGAGAGAGAGAGAGAGAGAGAGAGAGAGAGAGAGAGAACTTATAAATATGGAGTAGGTGTCTGTGTCTCTGTGAAAAAGAGAGAGAGAGAGAGAGAGAGAGAGAGAGAGAGAGAGAGAGAGAGGGAGGTGGAATAAACTATAAATATGGAGAGGTGTCACGTAAAAAGAGAAGAGAGAGAGAGAGAGAGAGAGGAGAGAGAGAGAGAGAGAGAGAGAGAGAGAGAGAGAGAGAGATTGTGCACTTACATGTATGGAGAAGGTGTCTATGTCACTGTAAAAAATAATAAGGGAGTGACAGGTTAATGGGTAGAAATAAGAATGGCGAGAGTGGGAGACAGACAAACGGGTAAACAGCCATGTAAGCGATGCTTACAGAATAGCTGTGCGTCGTTCCTTAATACGCGTTCATTCCCTGTTTTCCTTATGGCTTTCATCCCTTATTATGAATGTCATCGCGAGCTCTTCTTCAGTCCGGTCGGTGGCCAAGCCACTGTCTGCGCACGACGAAAATGAACGGGAAGATTGACGGGTATAACGGGGGGAATGTTTAAAATATGCCCTGGGTTAGACGTTTTTAGCCTGGGAAGTTGTCAGTCACGTCAGATTTGTGTCTTGGCGTTATTTACTCGCGAAATATTTTTAGTGAAATGGCTCCCCTCTGTTCGAGAGTTCCGTCTTCCCCTGTTTTGATTGAATGATTGGCTTGTTGAGGGAATAGAATGGCATTGCATTGGGTATTATTCAAGCAATCTACTTGATGCGTTGTTTATAGAATGTTCGCAGGTAAATAAGCTTAGAAAAATTTCATGCGTGATGATGGTTTAGTGAAATTACCGCAAAATTTTAAGACAATAATTTCTTCTTTTCTAAAATGATTGAGTGTATAATGTTAGACATTGTTACAAGTCCTTAGACAACTAATTTTAGTTTCTCCAACAAATCTCGAAGGAACTGTAATTGCAGAAACTGTTTCAAGTTCCGAAGTAACTACTGTATAACTAATTATAGATATTAAGCTTCAAGTCTTAAAGTCACTGTAATTCAGATGGTGTTACAACAATTCGAAATAACTGAATTTCAGATGATGGTAAAGTCTTGAAGTAACCATATACCTGTAAGGTATGTCAAACACTTTGAACTAATTTGATCAGTAATATGCATGACCTCAAACTCATCGCAGATGACACGTAGGAATAAGGGAGTTTCAAATGTCATTGTGAGTGTTGAAGGTGAAGTTGGTGATGTGGTAATGATGTTGATGTATTGTTGCTGATGCGATAATGCGGTGATGTAATGTTAGGAAAAATAACCATATTGCAGTGCTTCAGTAATGATGGTGATGATGGTGAGTGTGACAGTGTTTCAATCATGTTTTTATGAATAATGATGGTGATGATAATCAAGAGGATAACGTCTGTAAATAATGAAAATGATGATGGTAATAATAGTGGCATTGAGTGATGGAAACTCATTCGCTTACATAACGTTACAGTCTCATATCCCTTCATCTACTAAACCATTTTCCCGCGAAAAACGTGAAAACAAGCGAAGGTTAGGTTAAATATAACCCATGTGGCGGGGTTGGGGTGGGGAGGGGGAAGGGATGGGTGTTAAACATATCGATTTCTTTTGATTGATTTCGTCAGAGTAAAGTAGGTTGCGTTACTTAAAATACCCCAGTGTCTTACTGGCATTAAGTGTGATACAGGTGTAGGAGTTTCATGTGATGTTTGCGTACGGAGTTGGGTGTTTGGGTGCGAGAAGTGTGTATATATATATATATATATATATATATATATATATATATATATATATATATATATATATATATATATATAAATTTCTGGCTCACTTCAGGATCGAACCCTGGTATCTGAATTGAAAGACAAGGGCGCTGCCCACTAGGCCATACAAGTCATAAAAGAAGTTGGAACCTGAGGGCAACTGCACCCAAGGAATTACCGGGCCTAGCTAACTGCTTGCATACCAGCGTGTTTTCCCCAACTTCCCGAATCAGCAATGATCCAGTTGACAGCATTTCATTCGAATTATCCATTCTTAGTGAATAAGATAGAAATAATCAACACATAATTGAAAGACCTGGGTTCGATCCTGATGTAATTTCTGTTCCACCCGTGATTGCGTATTCATATACTGTAGATAGGAATAGATAAGCGTGTTTGTATATGTATCAGAACCAAGGCACCATTATTCATGGAAACCCCATGACAAATGAAATTTTAATATTATTACTGTTGTTGTTGTTTTTACTTATCCACCTCGATCCGTCCGTCCGCCATCAGATAGGCTTGTGTCCCCCCCCCCCTCGACGGGGGTGGTGGGCAAAGAAGAGGAGCGCCGCGGCTGAATTTCAAATGCCCTGATAGGAAAGTGTGGCCCCCGAGGGAAATAGAGGCCGGGTCGTCTCCAGACTGCAGATCGGATTCGAGATTCCACTCTGGTGATGACTTTAGCAAAAGTCTTTCGGAATCGCCGACGCAAATTGCCTCGCGCTGGGCCTCCGGGTGTTTTGGGGGGAGGGAAAGGGGTGTCGGGTGTGTGTCATTGAAATGCAGAATTGCCTGATTCTGATGTCGGTAATGTTTTTTATTTATTTTTTTATACTGAAGGGATCGAGACGTGCACGGCCTCATTAAATGGTGGGGTGACGACTGAAAGCATTGAAATGAGAAATGACCTAATTCGTAGGTTTTATGAGCTGGCGAACCCGCACGGATTAATTTAATTACAAAAACTTAGAATTAATCTCGTAAATTAATCTCGTAACTTTAACATTTTAAAAGGAATTGAAATATCATGAGTAATACAAGGCTCGTTTTCATAAGCGCTGATACGAAAATGATCTCTGTAGGTAAGGTAATGTCCAGTGGTCCTCAGCAGCCTTTTATAACTTTAAACAAGCAATTTACGACTCTTGCGTGACGCCTTAAGGCAAGGGTCCGTGCTGACATGAGGTAGCTTAATCAAAATAAGCCAACCCAGGGGAAAAAGTTAAGTATACCTTAGTTTAACCAGACCAATGAGCTAATTAAAGCCCTCCTAGGGCTGGCCCGAAGGATTAGACTTATTTCACGTGGCTAAGAACCAACTGGTTACCTAGCAACGGGACCTACAGCTTATTGTGGAATCCGAACCACATTATGACGAGAAATGAATTCTGTCACCAGAAATAAATTCCTCTAATTCTTCAATGGCCGGTCGGAGAGTCGAACGCTGGGCCAACAGCGTGCTAGCCGAAATCTCTACCCACCCCTCCAATGAAGAACTTAAGATTGGTCATTTTGATAGATCATGGTGCACCTTACAGGCTCATTCTGTTGGCTTCTCGATCCTCAGTCTAATCAGCTGAAACTCGCACCAGGCTTCAAGGCCTGTTACTGGTGTTTTTTAGAATGGATTTTTGGAATGTGTTTACCGGTCATCTTTGATGCCGTTGCAGTTCCTCAGTGGACGGGTTGGTATCGTTCTCGACTAGCACTCTGCTGGGCCCGCGTTCGATTCTCCGACCGGCCAATGAAGAATTAGGGAAATTTATTTCTAGTGATAGAAATTCATTTCTAGATACAATGTGGTTCTTATTCAACAATAAGCTATATGTCCCGTCGCTAGGTAACCATTTGGTTCTTAGCCACGTAAAATAAATCTAATCCTTCGGGCCAGCCCTAGGAGAGCTGTTAATCAGCTCAGTGGTCTGGTTAAACTAAAGTATACTTAACTTTGATGCCGTTGCGATGAATCTTGCTTGCGTGTTCATAGGAAAGTTTCTTGGAGAAAGTCGACCTCGGTCTCAATTGTGGGAAAGTAAATTTAAGATGGCCAGCTTAAATTTGTAGCTTCTGTGTTGCTTATCATCCTTTCTTAATTTTTTTTTAAATTATTCGAATATTATATCTTATACTGAAGTGCTTGAAGTCTTTGCCTTTTTTAATAAGTGGCTTTTGTTCTTAGCTTCCATACTAAGACGATTTCATCTCTCAGCTTGTGGGAGTGTTTGCTCGTTAGGGGAAATATTTCTAGACATTCCTGGAGGGTGGAAAGAAAGGTCGGTCGGCCATCAGATCTTATCAAGAGAACACGTGACACTGACCTATACCCATTTCGACTGTTCTTCACTTTCTCCTATTCCTGCACTTACAGTTGTTCCATTTTGCCTCTCTGTTTATTGGTAAACACTTTGCAGCTTGTGACTTAATACTGGTATCCACGTGGACAAGTTTTCAAGATGCCAGAAGCGCTTCTTTGCTCTGATTCCTATATTCTGGCTTCACATATAACCGCCGACTGTGCTTTGGTCGTGAGCTGAGATGTAGGATTTTACTACTTTTTTTTTATCTTTTTTCCTTTGGTGTTCTATGATTTATCTGCATAATTAGTTTTATAATTATTGAGTACTAAAGAGCAGTCAGGTTCTTGAAATATGAGGGTAAAATAAGAACCGTTTGCTTGTGCAGTACATATTGGCATATTGTTAGAAATAAATTTAAAATCCTCAAGTATTACGAGGACCTGATATAAAGAATTTGTCTGTAAAATTTTGATAAATTTTCATTCCTTCTGACGATGAGGACAGGATTCTTAGTAGAATATAGGGAATATAAGTATATTTTCAAAATTTATCAAGATTTAATGCACAAGAAAAAGGTATTATTTCACCAACTTGAGCGCGCAATGAAAAGATCCTTTGTAAAATTGAAAGATAAAGTTCTATTATTGCCGTCGTAATTGTTACGAACGATGCAAACCGCGATCGGAGAGATGCCACTGAGAATACCCTCCTGGAAATTGCTAAATTGCAACGCTCATTTTATCCTAAAATTTCCAGACACTTTTTTTTATGCATTATTGTGGGGAAAAGTGGCGATTGTGAAGGCAATGGTTGATCTCGAGAGTTCGACGGGAACGCTCGACCGTGTCTTCAAAATCAAGGTCTCTCCAGACCTTGTTCATAATATCGTCGTTCTGTATAGGAGGCGGCCATCGTCAGCGGGCTTTTTCGTAATCCTGGGACCTTCCCGAAGACTCTGTACCGTACCTACCATTGTGTAAGAACTCTTTCTTATAGATCGTGGTACCGTGCCATGTCTTTCAAGAGTATTGTCTTGGGTTCGAGTGTCCTAGCTTTGAAGTTACACGCACTTAAATGAACAATATCTTGAATTTATTTATGTACTTAGTTATATATATATTTATTTGTTTATAATTTGTTGATTATATAAATTCAGTTTTAGTCTTCATTTCTTGATGACGTTTCTTTACTTATTTTTATTAGCTCTGTTTAATACTGTTCGATTTAAAATAATGTTTCTCTTTGGATTAGGTTACGTCATTTCTCCATTATAATTTTTTTTCTCGATAAAGGCATTCTGCTGTGTGAAGTTTGCTCAGCAAGTCAATAATAATAATAATAATAATAATAATAATAATAATAATAATAATAATAATAATATTATATCCGAAGGTTGCTGCTTTTGTAGAATTTGGTTGTTACCGTATCATTTCAACCGTATTTCTTTTATTTTTTTATTCGGTTGGCTTTTGTATGTACCGTACTTTACGGATCTATGGAACCGGTGCAAGATGGAAGCTATAGAGGTGACGCGCGTGTGCGCGCGTACACACAGAGAGAGAGAGAGAGAGAGAGAGAGAGAGAGAGAGAGAGAGAGAGAGAGAGAGAGAGCGCTCTTCATAGGTGTTTTCCCGTGCGGAGTTTTACCTGGTGGAGATCTGGACGCACTATCCACTTTAGTCAGGAGGAGGTGGGGGGGGGAAGGGGAAGAGACGGGGGGGGAGGGGGGGGAGCGAGACGGAGGAATTGGGGAGGGGTTTCCGCCAGGTACAGGTGTGACACCCCACCTTTTTACTTCCTGCAGCAGAGAGAGGAAATTTTACCCCAAGTCCAGATGGGCATCTCCTCCGCTCTTGCCACTGCGGCCACCACCCCCGTTTGCGCGTACGCACGCACGCACGCACACATGCACTCGCGCACGCACGTAAACGGCTTTGGTGGTCTTCCGGTGCTTCTCCCGTTCTTCTGTCTTGTGTCTTGAGCTTCACATCTCTGCACACACCTTCGCTCTGCTGAATTTTGTCCTGTCTCCTTTCCGGGAAGGCAAATGTTTGTGTGTGTGTGAGAGAGAGAATGTGTATTTGTGTGTGTGTGTGTGTGTGTGTGTGTGTGTGTGTGAGAGAGAGAGAGAGAGAGAGAGAGAGAGAGAGAGAGAGAGAGAGAGAGAGAGAGATAGTACTAATGCTACTTTTGTAGTGAATTAAAATACAGAATGTGTGTGTGAGAGAGAGAGAGAGAGAGAGAGAGAGAGAGAGAGAGAGAGAGAGATGGTACTAATGCTACTTTTGTAGGAATTAAAACAGAGAATGTGTAGAGAGAGAGAGAGAGAGAGAGAGAGAGAGAGAGAGAGAGAGAGAGAGAGAGAGAGATAGTACTAATACTACTGTTGTGGGAATTAAAACAGAGATTGCGTATGTGAGAGAGAGAGAGAGAGAGAGAGAGAGAGAGAGAGAGAGAGAGAGAGAGAGAGAGTACTAATACTACTGTTGTAGGAATTAAAATCCTTTCTGGTGTGATTTCTGTCAATAGTCTTTCAGAATTATATTTACTCATACGCAGTGGAACCGGCGACGGTCAAAATAAACGAATAAATAGATATATAAAATAAGTAAATAAATAAATACATAGCCAGAAAAGAAATTCATTTTGAGCTGCTTTGCCCTGTCTGATGTTAAGCCCTCTTTTCAAGGCAAACTGTAAGTCTAGAGTTGGATGTTAACTTTTCCTTGAATGGAAGCTGCCGTTCTTCGTCAATATGTTATTAATGGTATAAGTATTAACCCCGCAATATTAACAACAGCCAACATAAGAACGAGCAAATGATAATGATAATAATGGTGATGATGGCACACATGTAAGTACGGCAACACAAGTAGTAATGATAATGAAGACATTCTCGTTTTCCCCATAATTGTTGATAATTGCGGTTGTATTAACATCAGTGCTAGTAAATTATCATCATAGCAAGTTTGGTTGCAACTTAGTATAGATTCATTCTCCAACATACCTGGATTCATGAAAAATATTGTAATTACATATGATTATGATAATGACGAATAATAACGGTTTATGGCGTTGCAGTGATTAAACCAATTTTTGATGGTTGGAAAATTTTCAGAAGTCAAAATAATATATGAAACCAGGCACTGATATCGTGGTTGGTAAACCTTGGTTGCTTTATCTTTATTGCTTGGCTAGCCTACGTCTTTTACTGAGGTTTGGTTTTATTTTGCTATTTTGTGTGTTTTTTTATCCGCATGTTTCTATTTATTTCTTCAGTTGTTTATATTGCCCCCATAATTCACGAAAAAGCTTATTCTCGTTTTGCTTCCTGGCGAAAAAAGCTTGATTAGCCTGGATTAATATATATATATATATATATATATATATATATATATATATATATATATATATATATATATATATATATATATTTATATATATATATATATATATATATATATATATATATATATATATATGTTTGCATATATATATATATATATATATATATATATATATATATTATATATGTATATTTACATTTATATACATATATATATATATATATATAAAATTTATACATATATATATAACATGTATATATATATATATATATATATATATATACTATATCACATATATATCCTTGTAATGGCTTGAAACAAAGTCGAAACCGGTAGACCTACACCCTTGTGTAAAAAATCATATACATGATAAATTGTTGAAAAGTGATAATAATCATCATATATACTATATATTTTTTATAAGTATATATGTATTGCATATTTATAGATGCAGTCCCTTAATTTATACATTAGTTTGTAAATGGAGATTTATAGATAGAGAGAGAGATATAGATAGAGATATATATGATGGTATATTATATACCTATATCCCAGAAAGATACAGTTTGTATTAATTTATGCATATTGTATATGATATGGAATAGAGAGAGTAAAAAATCATAGAGAGAGAGAGTTGAGAGAGAGAGACAAGGCTAGATATTTGCATAAGTTATCCACCTTATCCCAAAAGATGCAGTCCCTTAATTTCCCCTTAGTTATGAAATGGAGAGAGAGAGAGAGAGAGAGAGAGAGAGAGAGAGAGAGAGAGAGAGAGAGAGAGAGAGAGAGAGGTAGGTAGGTAGGTAGGTTAGCCACCTCATCCCAGAAAGATACAGTTTCTTAATTTCCCCCTTAGTTATGATATGGAGAGGGAGAGAGAGGTTAGCCACCGTATCCCAGAAAGATACGGTTTCTTGATTTCCCCTTAGTTATGAAATGGAGAGAGAGAGAGAGAGAGAGAGAGAGAGAGAGAGAGAGAGAGAGAGAGAGAGAGAGCTTGTTGCATCAGACGCTTTTCCAGGGGACTGATCTCACGGGTTGAGTATTAGATGATCCGTTCACTGCTACTTTGTGGGGCAAATGTGTGTATGGCTTCTAATCCATCCATCCACATGTTCCTGACTGTCGTAGTCTGGGGCTGGACGCGGATGTCTGGTCCTGACTATAGATTGCCTTTGTAGATGCTGACTCTCTCTCTCTCTCTCTCTCTCTCTCTCTCTCTCTCTCTCGGGATATTGAGTGGATGAATTTTATTCCTATGAATTGAGGTCGCATGAGCTACGGTAATTGATATCGTAATTCTGTTACTTATAGATTACTTTTTTCCTGTTTCTGCTTGCTGTGGGAGTCCGTTATTTATGTATTTGTGTTCGTGAGGTGCCCTTCGTTTCACCTTTCTGATTTTAATAAAGGACTTTAAAGATATTTTAAGTCATTTGTTCTGTTCGTAAATTGTGAATGTGAACATATTTGACACCCACAAGTATATATAATATATATATATGTATATATACTGTATATATATATACACATACACATAATATATATATTGTGTATGTGATATGTGTGTGAGTTGTGTGTCACTAGTCCCTTGGAATTTCTTTTGATGGTAGTATTATACTGTCATGGTCTCTACTAATGTTGCATTTCCAAAGTTTGTGCCTTGAGACTTTTCCTGGAACGAAATATCTTGTAATGTATTTGGCTTCTTCTCTCTCTCTCTCTCTCTCTCTCTCTCTCTCTCTCTCTCTCTCTCTCTCTCTCTCTCTCTCTCTCTCTCTCTTCCCGATAGTGGGTTAGTGTCGTCATTACTCTTCACTTGCTGTCCTGTGGTCATTATAGGGTGTGTTTTCAAAGTGTCCTGTGGTCATTATAGGGTGTGTTTTCAGTGTCCTGTGGTCATTATGGGGTGTGTTTTCAAAGTCCCCTAGTTGCATAAACTCTGTAGCCGTTTAACTTACCTCTATTCCATCTTTCTGTCTACCAACTTGCTGTCCAACCTCTCTAACCGTTAACTCCTAGTGTAACTGTGGGGTTTCCTCTCAGTTTCTCCTTTAGGGTTCTTGCATTTCATCTCATCTGTTTTTTGGATATCTTTATCGTGCTGTCCAGCCACTCATACTCCCCCTTTTGACTGTCTTAAGCTCTGAGTTATTGAAAATGCCTCAGGAGTCGGCTTTTTATCTTCAATTCATGATAAATTCTCTCTCTCTCTCTCGCATACAGGAATGTTACTTTTCCACTGTTGACTACTATTCAGACGCTTCCTGGTATGTTAGTCGGTCTCGAGTCATTAAACAATTGGGTGAAGTCTTGTCGAAATACAGAATAGATAACCATTCTGCAAGGAGGCTTTACAAAAGCCGATTTCAGCAGCAGAGTCGAACAGACTCCCGGTTTGCTTTGACAGACCAGGAAGCGAGTCCAATAGAGTGTGGAGTTTGCGTAACTCAAAGTAGGTTTCATGTGCGAGGGAGATTATTGATCGAGGTTGTCCTCGTCTTCATTACAACTGAAGATAAGATCCACAATTCATTTTATTGTTCAAATGTATTAAGATCTGTTCTTAGAGCCTTCGAGAGATTTTCTTCTCATCATTTTTCTGTGAGATTGATTATGAGAACTGAGCTCTTGGAAGTTTTTTTTTTTGTAGGAGTTTTAACATACTTGGACAACGGAATTACTGGGGCTTTTCCTTTCAGTACAGCATTTGTGATTATTATTATTGCGAGCTTCTTGCCGAACTTGGCGCTGCTGCCCCCCCCCCCTGCCCTACCTGGCCCCCACCCGGGGCGGACAAACAGGTTTGCAGGAGGAGGGTGGCTGTCTCCCCTACCTTCCCGTTCCCCTACATACCTCGCACCTATCCGGGGCGGGCAAACCGGTTTGCAGGGGGTGGGTGGCTGTGTCATGTCTCCCTCTACTGTTACCCCGGGGGAGGACAAACAAAATCCACTCGGATATTATTATTAATAAAATAATCATTAGAGTCTAATCACAGTAGAGAGTCAAGCTTTTAAGCTGCCAAAGGGTTGACCCGAATGATTTTTTTTTTAATGACAAGGTTGAATAGTTAAATAAGATGGAAGAACAGACCAGGAAGAATGGACGAAAAGTAGGACAGAAAGCAATGCAGAAGGAACTTGGAGTGGGATTGGGTTGTGTGTATATGTGTGTTTGTGTGTGGAGTAGGAGTAGGTTGTGTGTATATGTGTTTGTGTGTGGAATAAGAGTGGGTTGTGTGTATATATGTGTTTGTGTGTGGAGTAAGAGTGGTTTGTGTGTATATATGTGTTTGTGTGTGGAGTAGGAGTAGGTTGTGTGTATGTATGTTTGTGTGTGGATAAGAGTATATATGTTTGTGTGGAGTAGTTGTGTTTTGTGTGGAGGTTTGTATGTATATATGTGTTTGTGTGTGTTGGGGTTTACTCAGGCATGCTACACAAGAAACGCATTCTCACCCCAACGAGATGGC
>NC_089757.1:7253769-7351269 GCF_040412425.1 Macrobrachium rosenbergii | reverse complement strand
CACTTGGCAGTTCTTCTGTATATAGCCTATCCAAGTACTGACCAGAAGCAATTTTTTTCTTAAGTTCTCAGGAAACGTTTCCAGCGGAACCCGTTTGAGTTTTCGAGTAGGAAATGAAATGACCAGTTTCTCCTCTGTCAGGTCGACCCTCGACCTCGTGTCGAGTGAGAAATGCTTCGGTGTGCGACAGTGGACAAGAATTCACCTGGGGTATCATCTCTCGACCTCGGATTCATTCATTTCGTGTGTGAAAGCTGAAGCTGTTCATTTCATTCCTGTCCTGGTTTTCGTAAGGGTTTCGGTGAAAATAGGGTTCTAAAATATTAGGACACTGACCAGTGTTCACTGTAAGGTTGTTAAATTTCCTTAAATCTGGTGGATGTACATTATATATTGTCACGGGTTTGGTCTCTCTAGCCCTAAACACAATCTAAACTCATCTGACTACTTGGCTAAACTCATGAAAAGGAGTAAATTAACAGTACATTAGAATGGTTTTTAAAAGAAATGCAAGACTTCACTAATTAGGCTTTATTACAAAGATGAGAAGGATATTGCAAAGGGAGCTCCTCACTAGCTCCTTGGCACTGATATAACGTTAGTCGCAAAACAAATAGTGCCAATATCAAAAGACTTTTCGATCTATGGTGAAGTTTCTTAACTTGAATTAATTATACTCTGAAATAAAATCACACTGTTGGGGAACTTCTAAAGATAAGTAAATGTACAGAATTCCGCCACATAGGCATATAAGTCTTCTGGAATTACTCTTGAAGTTTTCTTCCACGTCGGGAATTCAGGAATTGGCACCGTGGGCGAACAGGTTGACACGCAGCATCAAACGCTTATTCTGCAAGACAAACTTACTGTCACTTTGATGCAAAGTAAACACTTTTATGGTCACACAGGGAGTGCTGAAGGATGAGAGGGAACAATATGCAATAGCAAAAGCTACGAAATGCTTATGTTACTTGAAATGAAAACATTAACACTTAACTTATTTTCTTGGAAGAATGGGCGTTGCAACAACTCCAAATCCAGACTGTACCTTTTTCCTGTAGGATGGGTTGTCTTGATGTGTAGGCCAGACTTTGCAGTAAGGCAAGGGACTTTGGTGGGACTATGTCCACGACAAAGTTTTGACTGGGTCAGAAAGGGGGAGGGCGGTTGGTGACTGACCCAGCAAGGACTCTACTCTGATGCTTGCTTGTAACGAACTCCTCCTATGGCCCATGGTCAGGTCCTTATATAGCCTCTGGTCCCATGTGTTGCTTTTGTTTGTTAACTCGCCAGCTCCCATGTTTTGGCAGCATCGACAGGAGCGGAGTGGCAGTAACCAGGGGAAATTAAAGGTTGACATGGGCAGGATTAAGGCTTAGAAAGGAAGGGCAGAGACTTTTCATGAAGGCGCCGAGGATCTAGAAGGTGCTAATGTCAGGGGTGTTGTGATTGCTCCCTGTTCCTCAGTTCTGGGTGGTTGTGAAGTTGACTCACCATCTGTACTGTACATGCTTCATTCTTTTAAAATAAGTGGAGCTACACGTGCTTTTGCAAATAGCAATTAATTTATATAAATATATACATATATATATATATGTAGCTATGTATATATGCTATTTATAAATATATATATATATATATATATATATATATATATATATATATATATATATATATATATATATATATATATATATATATATATATATATATATATATATATATATATATATATATATATATATATATATATGACTGTGAAATATTTTCTGTTAAAACAGAATTCCATCAAATATAAGAAGACCATAAAAATGCCAAAATGTAGAAAGAAAAGGCTGTATTTCAGAGACCAATCTGTCTCTCTCCTCAGGGAAATAGTGAATGAGAAAAAGTTACAGAAAAGAGGTATTTATACCAGAAGGTCCATAGGTCAGCCATTACGTCACTCCAGTTGACAATTTCTCTTTAATCTTCTTAATCACTGGTTGGAGGAAGATTTTATCTATAATATCTGGATCCCAGGCGCCTCTTGCAAGGTTCATCATGTTCCTTTATTTAATCAAGGAGGATTCCACCATCTGGCTTTTGAACCGACAAGTGCTGCTATAAATTGTATGAGACATATTCCAGTTTATTCTGTGATTATGGTTATTTATGTGGTTAAAAATAACTGAGCTCTGTTGTCCGTACCTAACAGAACGTTTATGCTGCATTAATCTCTGGGGGAGTGATTTGTCTGTAAAACCGATATAAGATTGGGTACAATCGAGGCAAGGAATTTCGTAAACTCATGTGTCTTTGGGGACTGGTTTTTGTTGGATGTTAACTAGGGAATTTGGCTATGGTATTTGGGTAGGTAAAAGCATGGACCTTCTGGTATAAATACCGCTTTTCTGTAACTTTTCTCATTCACTATTTGCCTGAGGAGAGAGACAGTTTGGTCTCAGAAATATAGCCTTTACTTTTTACACTTTAGCGATTTTATGGGCTGATATATATATATATATATATATATATATATATATATATATATATATATATATATATATATATATATATATATATATATATATAGAGAGAGAGAGAGAGAGAGAGAGAGAGAGAGAGAGAGAGAGAGAGAGAGATCAGAATAGAATATATATAGTGAAAGTAAAGAGGTATCCAGGTTCAGAAGAGCCAGAAATAAAAAGACAGAAAAACAAGTAAATACGCACATAAATACGCGAAGTTGAGGCGACCGCATTATTACGCGTACAACGCTTTTTGCCTCCTGCCTCCGCGGAATGTCGAGAGACAGAAGGGGTGACACTCCGTACGTCTCCGACCCGTGAGTGACTTCTCGGCTAACCTACTCAGGCGGTCGAGTATGAAATGACGACTTGACAGCTGGTTAGTGTCGCAGCTTATTGAGGGGAGGAAGATGTCTTGCGTCGTAGGCTTAGGCGGACGGTGCTTGTTTTACAGGGGTGAAAGAACATTACTTTCTGAAGCAATGTCGTGGAGAAGTGTCTCAGTGTGGGAGTGTTAATGTTAGGTTTTCTTCTTCTTCTTCTTCTTCATAGAATTATTATTATTCATGCAAAATAGAAAAAAAATAGCCACTGTAACATTTATTATTAGCTGAAACTGTTACAAAGATGTCTGAGTCTTTTGATATTACATAGACAGGACGATTCTTATTGGTTTCGTTCAGCTCCATATTATCATTATTATCATTTAATATAGACACCGGTAGAGCGGACAACAAGCTACTTTTTGTAGGGCAGTCGATGGAAACAGTGAAAATCAGGCGGAGTGGTAAAAAATGGGTCTCTGCATCAAAGGAAGCCATACATAGATAGTATAGACCCGCCTCTTGGAAGATGAATCCGGTAACTCGGCTACGGGGTAAAAATTTCAAAGCGATGCCTGCAGTACGTTCGAATGGAGACTGAGGTATTGATAATATTTACGTGGAGCTTGCTTGTTAGATCATTCAGCGTAGAGCAAACCTTCACTGAATCAAATGCTTAAGTATATGAATAAATATGAATTATAAGAAGATAAACAGCAATACAAGTCAGAAAAACCAATGCAGTACTAAATGCAGGCATCAGGTGAAGGCTGTCAAGAATCGACGTCATTGAGGTAATTGCCTCGTTTTCTATTTTATACATTACGATGGACAGTTGTCCTGCAGATTCGTTTAGAGAAGGTATCCCTTTAAAACTGTACATTGATACTGGGAACTAGAAATGATTTTAGCTATGAAAACTTCTGTTTAAAAAGTACCCGAAATATGGAAATCTTTGATGGAAGAAAAGTGTTTTAGATAATCAAAACTGACGTTAAAAGCACTACAAAAGGAAGAATGAAACCTTAGGCCGACGTTTAAATCAAAAGAGTTGTTAGTGGACCGAGTTTGACGGAGAGAAGGTTCTTGGGGGCGTCGTCGCATGGACTAGTGACGGGTGACGTCGAGGATGGGGGAGTGACTGGTAGAACCCCTCCTAGGGTGGAACGCGGGCTCTGCCAGGGGAGGGCCGGGGGTGGGTTTGGCTTGTGTTGGATGGTGAAGTATCAACAACCTCTCGTGTGACGTCACGGCGTTATTATGGAGCACCGTGACTCATAATTACGAATGCCTCGGAGACGGAAGCCTCTCTAGGACTTTCTTGTCACTGTTGTGTTCTTGTGTCCCCTGCCGGCTGGTTCTAAATGGGGGATGAATGAGTTTGCGATGTGATTGTCTCTTTGATTCTTTATTTCATGACAGCAGATGTTACGGCGTTCGTGATTGGCTGAGGGTCTTTTGAGAAGTATATTTAATTTTGTACTCTCCAATTGTTTTATATATATATATATATATATATATATATATATATATATGTGTGTGTGTGTGTGTGTGTGTGTATGTGTATATATATATATATATATATATATATATATATATATATATATATATATATATATATACTGTATATATGTGTGTGTTTGTTTGTGTTTGTGTGTGTATGCATGTAAGTATGTTTGTGCGTTCAGTATTTATAGTAAAACCAGCAAATCTGAGGGAGCAATTTATTAAGCTTTTCAAGGGATCATCTCCCTTCCTCTTCAGAATACAAATTTGTATTATGAAGAGGGAGGGAGATGGTCCTTTCAAAAGCTTGATAAATTGCTTTTCAGGTCCTGGGTTTCACTTGATTTACACAGAAAATGCATATCTTTTATTACGGGTTTCCAGACATACAGCATACAAATTATATATATATATATATATATATATATATATATATATATATATATTTTATATATATATATATATATATATATATATATATATATATATATATATAAATTTATATATATATATATATGTATATATTTGTATTTGTGTAGAGATAGATGTATGTAAGTAAATAAGTACGTATGTATCTGTACTGGCCCAATAGCTTTTCGATTTCATCATAATGATTGGATAGTTTTCACTGAAACCCTTTAATCAGGAAGAAAGGAAGTAGAGGGAAAACCTTCATTTCCTGGCTGGAATTCAAACTCAAACGTTCCTCAGAAGAAGCGAGAATACTACCAACTCATTTCTGTAATACATACATACATACATATTTATGTTCATAAAGGGTGAGGTTTTCCTTGGGCACAATATGCCCCAAACACACTGCACACCTAATTTTTGTTTTTGGATATCTTATTATTTTTCCTTCTTGATTTCGAAAAGTATTAAGTGGACATTGCACTTCTCTCTACATTGGTAGTGTTTGGAGATTTAACTATTATTTTGTGACGCCAGTACATATATGGAATAAACAATTTTCACCATTATTTTCCCACTCGCTGTGGCCTCCGCCTCACGATGAACTCCCTAACAATACCCCTTCAATATTATCGGAATATTTCCTGATTCCGAAGTGAGCTTCAAGGGACAGTTGTAAATAGCACCATCTTCCTTTTCCTCCGTCACCACACAGTCCCCTGGCAACATTTACAGTGATTCATTGTTATCACAATGAACCTACGTCCTCTTGAAAAATGAACCGCAGCAAAGGCGATTTCAGCAGAACAGAATGACTAACCAGTACCAAGAGAAGAGACGTACAGTAATTGAAAAATATTACGAAAATAAACGTCATCCTGTAATGATATAGACATATGTCGTGTGCAGTTGAATAGCGAAAATTAGGTGGGAACTTTTTGCACTTCCCGTTAGATTAACCAACTGCCTCTGTGGTTGATAAAATGGACGGTAACCGAAGACTCGGACGTTAAATCTTTGTAGATAAAGGTGTTGTTTCTATCTATAAATCACGCACAGCTAAACTTTGAACTATGAAATAACAGGCATAATTAGCTTTACAAATACACACACTATATATATATATATATATATATATATATATATATATATATATATATATATATATATATATATATATGTATGTATATACAGTATATATACATATATATTTATGTATATATATATGCATACATACAGATCCTAATTAATTTTAATGCGTACAAATTTTCTTTCGTGTGTGTATGTGTGCGTGTGTGTGTGTATTTTGTACAGGTGCGTTCAAGCAGGCTTGAATACTAAAACAAGTTTGACTTTTCATTGGCTCTGACGCAAACACTACATATGTGGAACTGGAAGATGAGTCATCTTCTCCCTGATGTAAACATTAAGTATTCCGCTTTGGTCTCCTTTGAGAAGAAGGATGTAGTATATAAACGGCATTTGTTTGCTGCCGTACTTGTCTTTCTTTAATTGTTGGTTACTTTATTTTCTTATCGCTTTCTTTTTCAGGGTTCACATTTTGTCGTACTGTTTTGTGTAAGAATGCTTTGTTAAATAGTGGTTTTTTGTAGTTTGGTACACATGTTTATAAAGAATAATAAACAGCAGTAATAATATTAATAACAATAATAGTTATGATAACCGCATTTGTGTGTTGTTCATGTATTGGTTTCGTTGCTTTGAAGTAACTTTGTTAAATATAATTATTTCCCAGTTTAATTTTTTTATCATATTTAATTATATTTAGTCGGCACCTGCCATCCTGGTATGACGGAAATACCAGTGTGGTATCCGGTATATATTTATATTTCGTTTACCTTTTTTATTAAAATTGTAGTCAAGCTCAGCTATTCCTGCACAGACACACACACAACACATATACATATATGTATGTATATATATATATATATATATATATATATATATATATATATATATATATATATATATATATATATATATGTGTGTGTGTGTGTGTGTGTGTAATAAAGACAAAATCCACGAAGGAAGAGAGACAGTGGAGTGGTGCAAGGCCTTTCGACTTGTAGTCCTTTACTTAGCAGTCTGCTAAGTAAAGGACTATTAAGTCGAAAGGCCTTGCAGCACTCCACTGTTTCGCTTTCCTTCGTGGGTTTTACCTTTATTTATATATTCATCACGTTCCATATTTTCGTAATTCTTATGGAAAATTAGAATTATCACATGCAAGCCACAAAAATACATGTAGGAGAAACTAGACATTATTTTTCCCTGTACCTGATAACTTTTCGTCAGGCGATCTAAGCAGAGGTCACACTGCTCAGCGTAGGCCTTAAATGCGTACACTTTCGCTTTCGCCAAAATTTAATTTTCTGAGTCGTTGCAGATATAAATAAGGGCTGTGCTGAACTAGCAGTTAAAGTATTAAGACTTTTTTTTTTCAAATAAATGTCCTTATATTGTAGATTGTGAAGTCTGCATTTTTGATAAACTTGCATTTAAAAGATTAACATGGAGTTGTAATGCTCACCTCTGTTTTATATAAAGTAAAGCTTTTTTATTTATATCAGTTTGTGTAAAGTATATCTCACTGTTAGACATGAACATGTCCAATGTGGGGTAAAATTCACGGTTACATCTTTTTAAAAATGTGTTGAGTATTTTATAATTATTATTCAAAAGACGAACCCTAATCATATGGGAAAAGCCCACGGCGGCCATTGACTTGAAATTCAGTCCTAAGAATATGGAGTTCATTTGAAACGAATTTCTTAAAAATTTCCTAAGATAATATGAAATACAGAAAGAAGAGATCAGTTATCAAAAAACAAAGATAAATTAACAAATTGATAAATGGATAAAATTGTAAATAAATTATATAAAAGTACAAAGTGTGAATGAAGTATTTCAGAAAAGTATTTCTGACGTCAGTGACCTGTTGTTGACGTATTTGCTGAGTGAATCAGCCGATCAGTCAGTCTTTTATTACATGTCGTAGCTATATTAAATCCCTCAGCAGTTAATGATCGCAACGATGACATTTGCATCGCATTACTCATGAACATTATGTGAATGAGGAGTGAGCGTATGCAACTGTTTACGTTACGCTTTGTTGAGTTTGTATAGGAGTGAAAGTTTCACTCACTCTGAACGCTTATCCTGATTCTTGATCGTCAGATAATCGAGTATGTACCGTATATGCTAGTATATCTCAGAAAGCTTTTTGGGGATGAAGCTGCTACCCCTATGGGCTCCTTTACCTTGACTGCGACCCTCCACAGGCTGATCAGTATGTACAACATTCACTCCGTAGTTCAGCATCAACGCAATGGAATTTCCTGGAAACTGACTTGAATCTTTTCTTCCCGGCCGTTTAAGGAACCGCCGTTTGTCAGTTTGTTTGTGTGTTTTGTCTGTGTGTGTTTGTGTGTGCGTGTGTAGTGTGCGCGCGCTCGCGGGCATGTGTATCCCGACGGGTATAGTACCATATATATGTGGTTTTGTGCATTATGTTAATATGATTTTTTGTATGAGAATTTCAAAAGCGTTTTAATCGTTTACGAATATCTGCCTCATTTTTGATATCCAGAACACTTGTTGATAAATGTTTGTGAGAGAGAGAGAGAGAGAGAGAGAGAGAGAGAGAGAGAGAGAGAGAGAGAGAGAGAGAGATTATGTAAGTAGATGCAGGATGTGGATTATGGATGATTTGTGCGATTTCTGTTTGGAGGGGGCTGGAGTCCCCGGCGAGGGGGTGGAGGTGGGAAGGGGAGCCGAGGAGGATAAGTGGTGACACCTGTGTCCCGGAAATACCTTTAACCTACAAATTTTCCCCTTCGTGAAACGCACGCACGTACACACATCCTGCCTCGTTCCATTCCTCGCGTTCCAGACCTTTTCCAGCGCTTGCCCTTCCCAGGACGGTTCGGAATATGATGATGATGATTATAATGTTTAAGCTCGTGATTATCATCATTGTTTTTGTGATGACAGATAGAGGGCAGATGTTTCTTTCCATTCCTCAATTTTTGTGTTGCTGACATCTGTTTTACATTGGTCAGTCTAATTGGTCAGTCTAATTGGTCAGTCTAATCCTTTTGGGATAAATAAGCACACAATCGGTTGATTTATGCATTCCTGTGGAACAGTCCAGTGACTTAATTAGAAAAATATTATATATATGTATGTGTGTGTGTGTATAATTGTAATAACCACAGTACTCTTGGGAAGTTAAGAGGGCATTGTGGTAATTATAATTACGTACCCATCTGTTAAAAAAGTGACCAGTAAATTTTATATATATATATATATATATATATATATATATATAATATATATATATATATTAATATATATATTGACTTTATCACATACACAGTTGTTCTGTGCATTAGTAGAATTACTGAAAGGACCTCATTCAAACTGGATGGTATCGAATGGAGTATTTATTCAGAAAAAATTACAAGCTTTCTTGGACAAACCGATACTTGATAATGTGGACTGCTTGTCCAAGAAAGCTTGTAACTTTGTCTGAATAAATAATCCATGAGATACCATCCAGTTTGAATGAGGTCCTTTTAGTAATATATATATATATATATATATATATATATATATATATATATATATATATATATATATGTGTGTGTGTGTGTATGTATGTGTGTGTATATATCTGTGTTGGTGTGTACGCCTGCATTTATATTATATTTCGTCACACTAACAGGGGGTCACCCTACCACTGCAGTAGTCCCTGCCATGAGAAGCGACGCGTAATTTAAATTCCAGTGACGCTAATTTCGTGAGTTGAAGTCGTCTACTGAAGTAATCTAATAGGTTTCGTTCTCGCGAAATATACGCGAATATGGAAGGTTTGTAGTATTCTCAGAATATTCGAAAATGAACTCACACTTTGTCGCTTTTTTGAGATGTTGTTGTTTTCTTTTGTACCGTTTCGTGCTTAAGGGAATAGAAAAGGATTTAAAACAACGCAAATATGCTGACGTTACAACGCTTTAGTTTATTATTATACACGAAATGCATTAGTTTATTATTATACACGGTTTCATTTTTATACCTCTTCATGTATATATATATATGTATATGTATATATATATATATATATATATATATATATATATATATATATATATATATATATATATATATATATATATATATATATATATATATATATATATATATATATATATATATATATATACAGAGAGAGAGAGAGAGAGAGAGAGAGAGAGAGAGAGAGAGAGAGAGAGAGAGAGAGACTGACTTACTAGATTTTGTCCCAAAGTTCAGCAATCAACTCACTGCATAAAAGAGAGCGAAGTATTAAGAGTGGGTCATTTCCAGCAATACGTAAGTCGAAAATCACCGCCATTACAGTCGTATTTCCTTCTGAATTACCGCTTCCGAGTATCGCCGGGAGGAAGTCTGGCAACCCATCTTCCTCCTTACCCTCCCCCTTTTCTCCTTCCTCTCTGTCGTGCGCTGTTACACATCGTTACTGACCCCTGCCGTCACATTTAAATCAGGCTGTTGACCGTGTCATTAAGGGATCATGCCACGCATCGCCGTGTTGGCCGGTCGCTCTCTCTCTGGGCTTGGTTGGTGGAGATCGTTTTTCACTCGCTAATCGGTCTGGTTCTTCCTGCTATTTTTTTTAACGACTCTTTTATTCTGAGAATTGCTTTGATGGTTATATTATTATTCCGAGTGTGTTAGCTTTTTTTTTTTATTTGCCTCTTAAGATTGTCGGTATTAAACACTTTCCTTCCTCCTTTGGAATGACTTTAGGTTTTTATTCATTTTTCCTCATATCCTTTAAAGTTTTTTGTTTTTATTCTAGTGGCCAGTTTCTTGCTATTACTGAAAATAGAACACTTGAAGGCACTGGTGTCTTCAAGGTCAAGTGTGTGGATCAGATGCCCTGATTATCCTCTTGGTCGAGTTTGACTTCAGAATGCAATGATGAGTAAGGAAGGTTAAGCACTTGAATTAAATTCAGTGGGGGTCTCAGGGTCAAGCTTTGATTGCAGATGTAGTGATGTCCCAAACATTGAACAAATACTTTGAGTAGAATAATGTCCTAAGGGTTTCATATTTGTATTTCGAATTTTATTCAAGTTTTTTTTTTAATTCTTCAAGGTTTCCTTGCATATTTTTGTTGTCGTAAAGGAAGGAAGCCCGGGCGAGGAAAGACACGGCATAAGCGTGTTTTCTGAGAATCTAGTAGGAATCTGTTAACCTAAATAGTAAATTATGTACTTGGTTGTTATGAAATGTGGTGACAGTAAGAAATAAGAGATGTGATTAATAAGTTGTCACTCAAATTGTATGTTATCCTATCTTGTTAAAAAAAAAAAAACACGAGGGCCTCGAAGAAGTAATGCTTGCCCTATTGCAATGAAACCAAAAGCTCTCTCTCTCTCTCTCTCTCACTGATAGAGATTATGATTATTTTACTGTAAAGTTTTCCAGTGGACGAAGACAAATGAATTTTTTTTATTTAATTGTCCTTTTCACTTGATGAATTCTGACATTTCCAATCCTGATGTTGAATAATGAATTGCATGAGTGAGCTATCCCAGAAAAACATTAGATGAGAATAGTTAAAACCTGAATAATCCACGTTATCGTTCCGAGTTTTATAATGCGTTTTAATTAGAATATATTAGCTGTTAATCACAGGGAAGGATTCTGTATTTTACTGTAATTATTTTTTACCTTGATAGATTATCAAGTTTCAAAAAAATAAAAGGGCCTTGTTACAGAATTTAAAAAAACGATTATGTGAAGAATTGTAACTGTTGGATTAAACTCTGTTTAACGTGAGTCAGATTTTGAAATATGAAGTACTTTAATATAGGATGTAAGTATAGAATATGGAATATTAAGTAAAGAATATGAAATAATCAATTTGTCATGAATCATTATAAAATTGTATATTGAGATATGAAATATGTGATAAAAATTTGGTATGAAATCATATAAAATATAAAGTAAGGTATGCGATAATGTAGAATATTGAATATCAAAGGTGAAATATTGAAAATCAGCGTTCAAATCACCTGTTTTATTCCCTGTTAGGAACAGAATTATTCAAGGATTTCATATCGATAAAAACACGAGATTAAAAAAAAATCTATTCATAGGAAATGTGGCTGATGAATTGATGTTGGAGCCGTCCTTCCTTCCCTCTCTGGACCTAATTGATTGAATAGATGATTCGTTAAATGAATTTGCCCTTTTTTTAATGAATTTGTGTTTGATCTGACTCTGGGCAGAAAAGTGGAAAATTTGTCGAGGCATGTTATGGTGATCTGCACGAAAGATAGTGACGTTTTAGTCGCAGAAATGATGGTGGTGATGTTTAAAGGAGCTGAAATAACAGCAGCAACAAAATTGTAGTGATGTTCAAGATGGGGTTACGATGATGATGATGATGATTTAGGCAAAGTTAACAAAAGCGGTAACAAAAATATATTAATATTAATGCAACTGTTGCGGTGAGTAGGCTAATCATAATAATAATGATAATAAAAACTATAATTATAATAATTACTACTACTACTACTACTACTACTACTACTACTACTACTACTGATGATGATGATGATGATGATGATGATGATGATGATGAAGGAGAGGAGGAGGAGAGGAGGAGGAGGAGGAGGAGGAGGAGGAGGAGGAGGAGGAGGTGGTGGTTCCGACAAGCACTCCAAAAAGACCATCCATAACAGTCTCGGCGTCTTCCGTTCACAGCAAAACCTTGGATTACGTTACAAAGGCCTTGAACTTCCAAATCATCCAGCACCCCCACCCACCCCGTCCTCCCATCCCCCGCCTTTCCCTTCCCGAATTGCCAGTTTTGAAACGGCTCGAAGAATCGCCCAGGTCGTAAAGGGCAGAGAAGCGTTGTGGAGTGTGCTTGACTTGTCATGCGATCTGTTTGCCGACTGTCAGGAAGCGCGAAGCTGCATGGGGGAAGGTGACGCCTCTGTGCTTTCCGTCTCTCGGTACTATTTGGGCCATTTCTGTCTTTTCTATATATAGGTGGTGCTGTTTTTCATGCTATTCTCTGGTATCGTTTCTGAAGGTACTTTTTTAGTCATTGCTCTCTGGCTTTATTATGGATACCGTTTTGGTCACTTCTCTCTTAAAGTCTGCGTTTTCCCTGACTCCCATAATCTTTCCCCTCTCCAGAGGCAAGCTAATACCGCCTCTGTCATGGCCGTGTAACACCCGTCAGGGGACAACTTCCCATATTTTTTCTGTGGAGAGCGACAATCCGAGGATTTTACAGTGCGATAACTGTCGTTTTCCCTCTACAGTGAAGCTTTATAATTCAGCAATCGCTTCTGTTTTCCCCACGTTTAATCCCTCAGTGATTCTTACTGCCATGTGGATGGGCTAGATATGTGTGTGTGTGTGTTAATTTTGTTTAATGTTTATGAGCTTCTGCAACTTGTCATTTTTATCACCAGCCAACATTTCAGCTGCCTTTATGCAATGGTTAGGATCTTCCGAGTTTTCGCGAGGCGCCTGTGTCAGTTATGGTTATGGACAGCTGTTTGGCCTGCGGTTCGACGGTCCAGATCTCCAGCTAGAATTGGCTGAAGCCGTAATTCATCCCACGCTTGTTCCAGTTGACTTTGGATGATTAGCGTATTGCTGACTTGGAATTATATACTTGTCCTTGTGCGGATATAATTTTTATGAATATTTGATTATTTGTTTTCTTTACAGTCAAGGTTTGAATATTGATTGATTTGTTTGTCTTTTCGTCCCCTGCGTAAAGTCTCGTAAGATATTCATTTGAACAATCTTGAACCAGATTATTTTGTTGGTTTAATTTTTTCAGATCTGTGACAAAATGTTTTGTCTGCCTCTCTGTCAAGGGTTTTTTCACTCCTGGTTGGTTCTTTATTCGACAATTAAAGTTTTATGATTTTCTCTTTCTTTGTTCGTGTCTGTAACAGTTTCTTGTAATATAATGGTGGCTTGTATTTCTTGTAATATAATGGTGGCTTGTATTTCTTTGTACCAGTTCAGTCATTGTAAGGTATCGTGTCGGTATTCCAGTGCGGTCGAGAGATTAAAAAGCCAAGGTAATACTAATCTGCAACTCAAATTTTTCGCCAGAATTAACATTCTGGTATTTGCAACAACAGCATCAGTGAATGCATGACTTCATTATGCATGGCCAAGAAAACATCGAACGTAAAAAGGATAACACGACTATGCAGCTGGGTATTAAACTTTTAAATCGTCCAAGGCCTCCATCTCTCACAGTGGGTTAGATGGTTTCTTAGGCAATTAAGCTTTTACCTCTTTTCCCTCAATGGTTAATCATCTCAGAAAGCTATATCTGCAAAGTTTGATCCAGTTTAGCTCACCAGTTCTAGAGATATCCAGTAACGTACGGGCACGCACGGAAACTGCGCACACTTACACAAACAAACACACACACACACACACACACACACATATTATATATATATATATATATATATATATAAATTTTTGACTCACATCAGGATCGAACCCAGGGCTTTTAATTGAAAGGCAAGTCCGCTGCCAACTAAGCCACACAAGACATGTAAGAAGTTGGAACCTAAGTACCACTGTACCTCAGGCTTTACCTGGGCAGGCTAACTGTCTCGCATACCAGCGTGTTTTCCCCAACTTCCCGACTCACCAGTGACCCAATTGACAGCATTTCATTCAGATTATCTCTTCTTAGTGAATATGGTAGAAATAATCAACACACAATCATGTGTGGAGCAGATATAAATATCTGGCTCACGTCAGGATCGAACCCAGGTCTTTCAGTTGAACTTGTTCTTGTCTTAACTCCTCTTACTGTCTTCTTCTTCCCCTTATCCTTCTCCCGTTGGACTTCCTTCCTAGCTAACTTCCTCTCATATACTTCTCTTATTTATATATCCGTTATCTTGCGTTCTCTTTTCCCTTCCTATAAGTCCTATTTTTTTTTCTTACCCTCAATTGAAACGTCTATTAATTGTATTCATAGCGTGTAAGAACTTCTGTATTATTTTTAGATTAAAACATGTGCGACCTCCGAATGAATGGAATGACCTTTAAATGTCAAGTTTTACTCCTTCGGAACGTCGAGGTTAAAGGTCAACTTCGCATATCGTAAGATCAGAAGTTCATGGAAAATATAAAAGAAGCTATGTTTTCCGAGGTTTGGAGCTCTGTGTTTTTAAGCCGGATGCCGGGTTGAGAGAGAGAGAGAGAGAGAGAGAGAGAGAGAGAGAGAGAGAGAGAGAGAGAGAGAGAGAGAGAGAGAAAAATATGCTTCTATATAATACTAAATGGCATATGATACAAGTCAGTATTCTTTTATTTATTTGCATAAGTTTTGTGCGTTATGTCAGTTTCTCTTTAATTAAGCTTTTTCTGAGAGAGAGAGAGAGAGAGAGAAGAGAGAGAGAGAGAGAGAGAGAGAGAGAGAGACACTTCTGTATGATTCTCAATGGCATATGATACAAGCCAGTATTCTGTTATCTATTTACATGACCGGTTTTGTATGTTCTCTCAATTCCTCTTTCATTAAACTTTCAGTGTCTTTCATTAAGCTTTTTCTGCGATTCGGAGAGAGAGAGAGAGAGAGAGAGAGAGAGAGAGAGAGAGAGAGAGAGAGATGTTTTTAAGACATTAAATGGCGTGCCATACAAGGCAATATCGTCAATTTTTGTCGGTCATATTTCCCCATCAACCATCATTTTTTTTTCTGCAACTTTTTCACTTTCCATTCCATCTCGCGGGAGACCTTCAGAGTGAGAGAGATGTATAGCCTTTTTCGTTGAGAGCGGCTTGTTCAGGGATGTTGTCATTGTCCTCCGTTTTGTAAAGGGATTTCGTTTCTAAGATTTATGACGGTCGAGTGTGGAAGGAGTTGAAAGCTTCGGTTTGTGAAATATTCTCACAGACTGAGGGATCCGTGTGTCGACGTGTGTGTTCGTGTATTTGTTATTGATTATAAACCTTTCCTTAGGTGGAGTTGACCTGAAAATGTGACTCTCTGTAATTTAAAAATTGTCCTTAGGCGAATTAAAAGGCAGTTACTTTTACAGTTGGTGTTGTTATAACTTGTTACATTCTGGTGGCGGGTGATTTTTTGCATACTATCAATTAATGCCACATTTATGTATCGTTTACATGCGAATGAAAAGTGCGATATAAGAAAGTGACTAGTCCATAATCATAGCCTGTATTAATAAAAGTATATAATTTTGGTTTCGATTCTTACGTTTTATAACCTGTGTCAAAAACCAGCTGTTGATATTTGAAACCGAATGTTTACCTGCGTTTTAGCGTAGCGGGATAGCGCTGCTGAATTTGTCTCTCGGGCTCCAATTCGAAGCTCGCTGGGTAAAGGAGAAAGTCGTATTTTCATTTCCTTTGCGGCCTTTCACGTTTAAGGAATTGAAACGCTGAAATTTCATCGTATGGCAATTTGTTTCCATTACTCATGCTTTAGAGAGCTTGAGCCCAGTCCATGCTTGGCTTTAGCGTATAAGACTGGCTGAGGCATCATCTGATAATTTTTTTTAAGGTAACTTTCCAATTTCAGCAGTTCCCTTTAATTCAGTGTCTGGAAGAATTGGGATTAACTGATACACCTTAACAGAAACAAGTAATGAATGCGCCGAAGTTTCTTCGGTGCAATCAAGTTTTCTGTACGGCGTATAAGTTCCTCGTTGGACGAGTCGGTAGAGTTCTCGGCTAGCACTCTGCTAGGTCCGAGTTCGAGTCTCCGGCCGGCCAGTGAAGAAATAGAGGAGTTTATTTCTGGTAATAGAAAATCATTTCTCGCTATAATGTGGTTCGGATTCCACAGTAAGCTGTAGGTCCCGTTGCTAGGTAACCAATTGGTCTTAGACACGTAAAATAAGTCTAATCCTTCGGGCCAGCCCTAGGAGAGCTGTTAACCAGCTCAGTGGTCTGGTTAAACAAAGGTATACTTAACTTTTGTGTACGGCGTATAATGCTGTATGAAACTCTTCGCTACGGCCCATGAAACTTTCAGCCGCGGCCCATGGTGGCGGCCGGTGTTGTCACCAACAGCTGTGTCAAACGCGCAATCATGGCTAACTTTAACCGTAAATAAAGTAAAAACTACTGAGACTAGAGGGCTGCAATTTGTTGTGTTTTATGATTGGAGGGTGGATGATCAACATACCAATTTGCAGCCCTCTAGCCTCAGTAAATTTTAAGATCCAAGGGCGGACAGAAAAAGTGCGGACGGACAGACAAATAGCCACTCAACAGTTTTCTTTTACAGAAAACAAAAAATTATAAATAATATTCTAGTAAGGTGTCGTGGCCCGTAGACTGGAAGTGAATTTAAGATAACTTTCCTTGACTACGAGTAACTGTCCCTTTTCGGATAAAATTACCTGAAAACCGATGACGACGTCGAGATACTTTGTGCATCTCTTGGGAACCAAGAAAAAAAAAAAAAAAGCTTTCACGCTCCGAAACAATGGTTAAGTGATATTAATTTTGCGGTCAGAGATTATGAATTTTAAACGGTCCCTTGTTTAACTCGATGGGGTACCCAGTCGGGCAGCACCTGGGGCGGAGAGGACAGAGAGACCAAGGGAAACCTGGTTGGGAAAAGGGAATTGCAGTAAAAGGATAAAATGAGGACGATTATACTAATGCTGCCACTGTCTTGAGATATGCAGAAGTCTTTCCGGTGGTCAAATCATGCGAAGGAAATTCTGCATGAATTACACATCGTCATCACCGTCATTATTTTGATAAAGAGAAGAGAGGAAGAGAACAAAAGAGAATTTCGCCCCACGGTCTCGTCTCCTGTGCTCTTAAGAATCCGGTGTATGCGATAGGAGCTTCTGCTAGTGACTAGAGAGCGTTTGGTGTTAGTCCAAAGGTAACTCTCTCTCTCTCTCTCTCTCTCTCTCTCTCTCTCTCTCTCTCTCTCTCTCTCTCTCTCTCTCTCTCATTTTAAGTTTCAATGATGATATGCGCTTTCATGCTTAATCGATAGGCATGTGTTTATCAGTAGCACGAAATAGAACAATTTCTCAGAAAGGGAAAACTCCTTCAAAGAGCAGTCGCGCCAATCCCAAGTGTTACAGAATGTAATGCGTGGAAGTGGACGCAAGGGGAGACGTCTAATTGAAGAGGAAATTAGAAGTACGGAAAGAGACGGATGAGAATGAAAAGAAAGAGAAGACGGAGTAATAGAGCAATAGAGAGCCTCCAGGGACACAATTGTTGGTGATATCTCGAGAGGTTTTCTCTTTCTTACTCAGGTGTATTTTCAGTGATAAATGGCTTGCGAATGTAGTGGCTATTCTCTCTCTCTCTCTCTCTCTCTCTCTCTCTCTCTCTCTCTCTCTCTCTCTCTCTCAGGTTTTCCTCATTAATGAAAGTCTTTTGAATGTTCGTGATGACCATCTTTAGTCTCTCAACATATTGTGGAATCCGAACCACATTATGACGAGAAATGAATTTTAAATTGGCATTTTTATTCAATGAATGGTGTTCGTGATAGCCATCTTTAGTCTCTTTTAAAATGTATTTTATTCATGAATGGTTGGTTGGACAATAAAACCGATAAGGTTCAACACCAGCGATGGCCCAGTAGATGGGTAGTGCCGTCATCACACGTCAGGCATTGCTTAAGGTTCTTTGCAGCGTCCCTTCTTCCCTAGCTGCAACCTCTTTCATTCCTTTTACTGTACCTCCGTTCATATTTTCTTTCTTCCGTCTTACTTACAATTGATTCCCGCCCCTTTTCCTCCTGTTAACCTTTCAATCAAACCCTGAAATTCATTTCGGTATAATGTGGTTCGGATTCAACTGTAGGTCCGAGGTTTAACCAGTCAGTTCCTAAAATAAGTTAATCCTTCGGCCTTCAAACCAGTGGTTTTACTCTCTCATTTCTGCTTCGGTGCTGAATGACTTCATAGGTCCCAGCGCTTGGCCTTTGGCCTAAATTCTATATTCTACTCTACACCAGCGGCGGTGAGAACTTCACATGATTATACGGTATCCGTTTTCGGGGGAAGGAGATGGGGCTACTAGTTGAGGTTGCGAATCGCCCCTCTACTGGCCAGTTCAGGAATAGTTTGGGTGATTCGATCGACATACTCATGTGATTTCCTTTTGGTTGTCCCGTTGGATAGACTCGTCAGCCTTTGGGACTCTCTCTCTCTCTCTCTCTCTCTCTCTCTCTCTCTCTCTCTTGTGACTGTCTTTAATAATAGAAGTAACTAATTTCCCGGTCTTCAGACCTAGTTGGTCTGTTCCAGGTAGCGTGTTAGCCCCTTCAATGATTTTACTGTATTATTGTCCACTGGACTTGATAATAGTCTCTCTCTCTCTCTCTCTCTCTCTCTCTCTCTCTCTCTCTCTCTCTCTCTCTCTCTCTCTCTGCAGACACGTATCCATTCTTCAGATTAATTTGTACTGGCTCAGTTGTCTATATTTGTTTTTTATTTGTATTTTCATTTACATTTTACTTTGTATTTTTGAGCTATGAGTTTCCTCTGATCTCATGATCCTGTTTTATATACTAATTATTACTAATAATGATCATTATAATAATACTATGAAGTAACTGTAATAAACTTGTAAATCCCTACGTCAGACCCATCTGACCCTTCCTCGTTCGTAATGTCTTGGTGTTCGTTACCCTAATACAGTAATCCCCTGAAGAAGGAGGAGATTAGGGAGGAAGGTTTATTGAAAACTTATTTCACGGGAGGGGGTGGCGGGGAGGTGGGCTGGTGGCCAGGGGTAATCGTGACCAGGATGCGTGTCAAAGGTCACTCTCTCAGCCTTTACCCGGAATCACGCCGTGATTCCTTCCCCTCCCCCCACCCATCCCCTCCCAATGGCCACATCAATAACTACCGAGAATTGGAGAGAGAGAGAGAGAGAGAGAGAGAGAGAGAGAGAGAGAGAGAGAGAGAGAGAGAGAGTGCCCGAACAGTGTCTTGTGCTGTTGTTTAGCGCTCCTGAGTCTTAGGGGTGAGGTTGCTATTTTCTTGATCCCTTCTTACTCTGTTGCCCATTAACAGCTTGGTTCACTGATGGACCGAAGGTCGGATCTATCCACGAACCTTGCTACTGTGTCTGATTCTCTTATCAGTACGTTACTGGTGACACACACACGCACTTAAAACTGTGTGATTGTGTGTCTACGAATGCACAAATGTTTCGTTCATGACAACGTTAATCGCTCTAATTTGATAAGAAATTCTGTAGAATTGATAAAATTTGTACGACTTCAGCAAATGGCGATTTGCTCGTCAGTAGTACTATAAAGACTTTGATTATTAGAGAACTAGGCTAATCTTGAAAGCGAACACACCGAAAAGAACCCTTACAATTAAATAAAAAATTATTTGGGGACGTGAAAAGAACCCTTACATTTAAATAAAAAATTATTTGGGGACGTGAAAAGAACCCTTACAATTAAATAAAACATCATTTGGGGACGTTTAGTTTTTAAACAGGCCCTGGTAGACGTGAGGGAAGGTTCGCGAAAGGTATGAGAGAGAGAGAGAGAGAGAGAGAGAGAGAGAGAGAGAGAGAGAGAGAGAGAGAGAGAGAGAGAGAGAGAGGAGAGAGAGAAAAGGTGTTTCTCATGTACTGCTCGTATGAAAAGGATTTTGCCATAGATCAAGGCTGGAAAGATTCTTGCATTTGTGCCAGCTTTGATGCTTTTTTATGAAAGCAACGGTATTTTAGAATAGATTCATGTGTGTTCTTATGCACAGAAATAGAACCCAGACCCAAAAATAATATAATAAAAAAAAAGTAGAGATAATGTTGTGCCAGCTTTGGTGCTCCTTTAAGAAAGCAACGGTATTTGAACATAGATTCATTTATGTTCTTACGTACAGAAATAGAACACATGCCCAAAAATAATATAATTATTAAAAGAAAGAGGAAGTGGTAACTGATTAAAATGGCTGGAAGTGAATCTTCTGGAATGAACTCTCATTTACATAAGCTTTTTTTTATCACAAACGAAGTTTTGCAAGCCGCCTTTGCCCTTGGAGTACCTCCACGTGAGGGGTCATTCCATAGCCTGCAAAAGCAAGGGAGGTGAACAACTTTAATGAAGGCTTGGGCGGCCTTGCCAAGGCCATCATCAGTCGAACATGACCCAATTACAGGCTGTGGCCATTGGCCACCCAGCAGCTCGGTGCTTTTACGTGAACGATAATATTTGAGATTAACTTTATTTTCTCAAGCTTGCACGTCATTGATATTTGAATGTCTTCAACAAGTACATATTTTGTTTTTGTAATGTTTTCGAGGACTTTGCAATTTGCTCGTAGGCAAAAAAGCAGCGTCTTGTCGTGTCAGCTGTCACACGAGTATTGATTTGATCTACTTAAGGCCAGTCAGTCAGTCAGTCCGCTGACTGTAGGCTAAGCCGCCTTTTGTTTGCTCTTCTGGGAACTTTGGGAAGTGTACGGAATTGCGTCTGTTCTGGGCTTCGCTGTTTTTGTTTTGTGTATTTTTCAGGTTTAGTCTATGGCGGTCATGTTATCTCTTTATGTTTTTGCTGGGGTGGTCGAGCTCATTTATCGTTTTTGGTTATTATTATAATCGTTGTTATTGATGCTACTGTCATCATCATCATCAGTATTTTTAATAACGCTGTAATAATTTTTATTGTTGCATATTATTATTATTATTATTATTATTATTATTATTATTATTATTATTATTATTGTTATTGTTTATACTTGTTCTTTTTCCGTCAAGAACACAACTTTATGGTCAGTACCACCGTCAATAGTATTATTATTATTATTATTATTATTATTATTATTATTATTATTATTACAGGTTTTGTTAAATTAAATGTTTTGTTAAACAGCATTTATCTTATATAGTAAACGCTCAATTCGTCTTATCAGTTGAGCGTTTACTGTATAAAATAAATGCTGTTGAAACTGCCATTTTGCCTAACAAAACCTGTATTAAAGAAGGTCTTTTTCCTAATTTTATTATTATTATTATTATTATTATTATTATTATTATTATTATTATTATTATTACCTCAACGAAAGCAAAAGCTAAACGCCGCTCGAGCAATGCGTGTCCCGGTGAATTATTATTATTATTAGTCACTCGCCAGAGCAATGCGTGTCCTGGTGAACTGTGAGTCACTCGCCAGGGGAGACCTACCTGGGCGTGCGTGTTATTTTGGGTGTTATTTTGGGTGTAACTTGCTGGCAGAATTTCATTGATTCCAAGATCGAGGTGGTACTCCCTTTTTGCAGCTATTCATGCGTTGAGAGAGAGAGAGAGAGAGAGAGAGAGAGAGAGTTGGTTAGAGGAGTGTTAGAGTGTATACCGTGAGTATGAATACCGTATTGTGGTATTACAGCTGATCGCGTAATATCACAATACAGTTTATGCACACACACCTGTGTGTTCTCAAATACAAACACATACTCTGAGACACTAGCATATATATATATAATATATTATATATATATATATATACATACATACATACATATATATATATATATATATATATGTATGTATGTATGTATGTATGTATGTATGTATATTTAAAGATAGTTTCTTCGGAACCGGCAACAGTAAAATACACCGTGGCGCTCTACGCAAGACTTGGAGATCAAACACAGTGTATTGTACTTTTGCCGGCTCCGAAGAAATCATCTTTAAATCAACGTCAGTAGGTTCTTAAATTCTTAGAAATGTCTTGTAGGTCTTCTGTTGTCTATCTACTTAGGTTTTCAGGTAAGCGTACACGTATGAATACTTCTCCCCACACATTCATACATATGATAGCATTGTTACAAAAGTTTTTTTCGTCGATTATAATATGTATACCGAGGGTTTATTTTAATATTTCAAGTTCATTGTTACCACTTGAGGATCCTAATTCTTGTTATGCAATAAGCCAGCGGAGAAGGCAGCCTCCTTGAATACATTAATCAAATCCATGCCAAGTGGACGAGAAAAAGCGGAGGAGGACGAAGAAGAACCATGGAGGAAAAAGAGAAGCAGGGAGATTTCAGAGCCTGTCAATATCCGCGATTCAGTTCGGCTTATAATATCCTTTGAACACGTTTTCAACTTGCATAACTGTTTAGAAACGTAAGTTAAGTAGGATCTACTTATCACAGTCAGTCACCACGACCATGTGGTTTTAAATGCCACGCTGACCTTTTGAAAGTTCTCGATTTCATCATACGTTTTCAATCCACTTTTCACTGCAACCCTTGAATCCGAAATGAGAAGTAAACGGAGAATCGCAGTCGCCTCTTCTGGGATTCGAACCCACGCCCCTTAAAAGAGTGACGTCTTGGTGAATTCGCAGTGCTGAAGAGCTTACCGGATTTTATTGTTCTCATACATGTATCACGTCGATTTCTCTCTATTTTGCCTCAAGCTTTTGAAATGCTGTTTCCAAACACATCTTTCCTTCCCCGTCGGCCACTGCCATTGAATAGAGCGGGAACGTTTTGGCATGTGTTCACGGCCGTCCGTTTAACGCGTCTCTTGCTAAATGTTGGCTGTTTGCGCGGATGCTCCTCCTTATTACGGGAGTGAGAATAATGCTTGAGCACAATACAAAGGGTCTTAAACTTTCATCCGGCATCACAATGGAGCCTTAACGAAGACCTCTGCTTTGGCGCTGCCTGATGAAGGGGCCGGACAACGCCGGCTTAAGCTCCGAACAAAAAGCCCTCACAAAAGGCGATTCAACAGCGGCCGGCTCTTCTGAGGACCATACACACACACACACGCACACACAAGTGTACACAGAACCTCATACGCATTCGCGTTCATTTCATTTACTTCATTTATACGCACTTGAATCTTGGGATCATTGCAGTGACTTGTACCGGAAAGAGAATTTACTTCACTAAGTCGTTGTTTCATTGAAGATTTTTTGTCATTTATATTATTAATTTTTGTATCCATACCGTCATAAATGGCAGTAATTGAAGAGAGGGTCGAAACGGCAAGTCCAATCCTTAGGGATATTAAGTACCTTGCATAAGCTCGGACCAAGATACCTTCATTATTTCTGTTAAAATGTAGGGCTAAAGGCCAGTGCTTGGCTGAACAAGGCAAGTTTAAACGTAGCTCAAATTACCAATAGACTGTAGGTGTTACACACAAAAAAATTATGGAAGTACACTGGATTAGTGTAGAGATCATAATCGTTGTACTGTATGCCCTTGTCGCCAAAGCTTGAATCTTAGTCTTTTCATTTCTTCCTTCCTTCCTTTTGACATAGCCTGTCGTACTGTCTTCTCTCCCCTCCCCTCCTCCCCTCCCTCCCCTCCTCCCCTCCCTTCCCCTCCTTTACTCCCCCAAAGGTAGCCTCAAGTCATTAGTCATGAGAACTGCCAGTCATTTCCCTCGTGTATTCCTTCCTGTTAAAATAGTCCAGATTCTCTGTAGCCTCGTCCAGCTCCCTCCTGCTCAACCGCTGCCCTGTCTGTGCTGATGTTTATATTCTAGTTTCCTTCCCTCACAATCATAATGTGTATGTCTGTGTCCTTCTCAACCGCAATTACTTCAGTTCATCTCTGTTTGAATTCATCTTGCGCCATCAGTTGCCTCTGCCACTGGGACGATTTATACCAATTCGTTTTGGCCTTGTCTGCTTTTTCTTTGAAGTATATCTTAGTTTAACGAGACCACCGAGCTGATTAACAGCTCTCTTAGAGAGGGCTGGCCCGAAGGATTAGATTTATTTTACGAGGCTAAGAACCAACTGGTTAGTACTTAGCAACAGGACCTACAGTTTATTGTGGAATCCAAACCACATTATGACGAGAAATGAATTTATGTCACCTGAAATAAATTCCTCTAATTCTTCATTGGCCGGTCGGAGAGTCGAACGCTGGGCCAACAGCGTGCTAGCCGAGAGCTCTACCCACCCTGCCAATGAAGAACTGATTTTTCTTTCACTATGGCACAGGTATGAATACGGGGAATTATGGTGATTACGATGATGATGTGTATCATCACCTTGCATCTTAGTGATAAGTAATATTGTCAGTGATGAGTAGGTTCGCGTTTAATCCGTTGCACTCAATTGTTGCATTGTTGATGCCCATAAAAATATGATGAATAAGCTTGTGGGTGCTACAGCTAGACATTAAGTGGGTGAATGCTACTTTGAAAGGCTGCATTCATCTTGTGATGTTAGTTTTTTTTTTTTTTTTTTTTTGCAGTGAACATTTTTAGATCTGAGAAATGACATTTCACTTTCTATAAATACACCTTCGAGGGATCTGAGGTCTTCAAAATGACATTTTTCTTTTGATGAAAACATCTCTTGAGGAATCTGATATTTTGCAAGTAATTTCTAGTTGTATCAGTATTCAGTTAATTTTATCTAATTATGCCGAACAAGATTTCTGAAGAAATTCAGAAGTTAAGGTATATAGCCCTCAAAAAAGAAGCTTTTATTTTGTTATATTTTTAAAGTCTGTAGGCTTATTTTTTTTCTTTACAGTATATAAATAACACCTCTGGTAAAAATGAGATTTCGTTTCAGTTATTTGAACGGCACGTCTGAAGAGAGATCTGTTTGGGTATAAAGAAAACGCGATGGTGGTGTAATATTTATTTGTCTTACCTTATAAAAACTAAGCAAAATTCTGTTTGATTTAATGATCAAAAGTTCTGTTTCAAAAAGATGTAGTCATAAAAATAGTTAGTAAAAGGTAAGATTTCATTTCAGTTATGAAATAAAAGAGAAAAATAAAGGTCTCAAGTCAAATATCTAAGAGAAAGAAAGAAAAGTCAGAATAAAGATATTTGCCAAATCTTTAAAGATTTATGATTCAATATTGTTTTAGTAAATCGCTGAGTATTACGTTAATGTTTACTTTATAGAACCACGAAACAAAATGAGATTCGGTTTGATTGATGAAGCCTCCAAGGAAGACGAGGTTTAGAGAGAGAGAGAGAGAGAGAGAGAGAGAGAGAGAGAGAGAGAGAGAGAGAGAGAGAGAGAGAGAGATTTAACTGTATGGAGCAAAACCTTTAAAGAAAAAGACTCACTCTGTTTATTATTGTCTGGAATATTTGTATCCTGAGAATTATTTAGACTACTTATTACTAGATTCGTAGTCTTAGAGAGAGAGAGAGAGAGAGAGAGAGAGAGAGAGAGAGAGAGAGAGAGAGAGAGAGAGAGAGAGATTTAATTGGATCAAAACCTTTAAAGATAAGAGAATCACACCAATGTTTATTATTGTCTAGGTATTACTAGAATCTTAAGTTTTAGAGAGAGAGAGAGAGAATGTTATGGAGCAAAATCCTTACAGAAAAACTGTAGGATCTCTCTAATGTTTATTATTGTTTGGAATATTTGTATCCTGAGAGTTACTGAAACTAGGTGTTACTAGAATCTTAGCCTTAGGTCATAAATTAATCCCTGTCTTCTCAAGAAAGAGAAGTGAACTTGAAGACGTCTTCTATTACTTTTTAGGTAATTATTTATCTTAATCCCATAAATATATTCATTTTTAGCAAGTTGTGTGTGTTTCCACGTCAGTACCCATCATTACTCTGATGTCAGCTCATGACACTGCATCTGTCAATCCATTAATCAACTGTAAAGTTTGAGTTTCGGTCACATTTGACCTTAGGAATAATACCCGTACCTGGAACCCGTCTCTCCCTCCCTCCCCCCCCTTGCGTGCTTGCTGGGGGAGACTTTTGCGGGTTGCGATGTATATTTGCTTGCTGAAGGGTTAATTACTGGGTTTGCTGGATTCACTTTTGTTTCAATGGCTTCTTTGCTGAACGCATTTTTTAAATTACTGAAAAGTTTTATTCTTGAGGCAAATTACTGACATATATTCCGCTACGGTATTTTTGAATGTTGGAAATTCACGCGTTGTCTGCGTGTTACTTTTGTTTTGGGTTAAACCTGGGAAACGACTCTTCACAATATGGCTGGAGGTGAGAATATAAAAACAAGTATTGTAAGCAGAAAGTGAAGTTCCCTCGTTAGAGATAAGGTGGCCGAGGGAAGCGTTTTAACATCATGTAAATTATCTTACATTTATAGCATGATCTTTATCCTTACACTCCGGTCTCTTTCCCTTTAAAGTCATCGAGACTATGATTCAATTCTCCTGTTTTTTATATCTTTCAGATCGGTGATTCCGTGTCACTTTTTATTCAGGCACTTCAATTATTATTATTATTATTATTATTATTATTATTATTATTATTATTATTTATGAAAACACATTCATTTAGAGTACACCGAAATGGTTGTTAGCGTAACTCCGAGAATTCATTGCTCATATATTAAGAGCACATTGAACGTACACGGCTTATTGAAATAGTGGATACATAAAAATAAAAAAATTAAAAAACTAGTGAAATGAGCTTGTAAATAAACAACAAACGGAAAACAATTCAGAAAAATTAAGAAGAGTAAAACTGTCACTAATTTTATTTCCAACCTTGTGATATTCAAGTGACATCCCCGACGATTTTCGTGCGGCGAATTTTCATGACCCAGAAAAGAGAGACGCGACCGAAAACGAAGAGATTTATGTGGAACCCGGGGAATTAAAAAAAAAAGTACAAGAAAGGAAAGAAAGCAACGAAAAAAGGAGCTTTATTTGGAGCGGGGGGAATTCCCAGCCCATTATCGCGGTCCCCAAAAAATTAATTTTTACAGCCTCGTGGCCCGAGAAATAATAATAGAATCCATAATGGAGATTACGTCGGGCTTAATTATGAGATCAAAATGATGATTTTTTCCTCTCGTTTGTGCCGCTTCGCCGCAATTTAGGATCAGCTGTAAGACACTGAGACTTTTCGTAGCGTGTTCCCAAGTGAGGGACAAGAGAGAATGGCGTCTCTCTCTCTCTCTCTCTCTCTCTCTCTCTCTCTCTCTCTCTCTCTCTCTCTCTCTCTCTCTATATATATATATATATATATATATATATATATATATATATATATATATATATATATATATATATATATATATATATATATATATATATATACATATATATATATATATATATATATATATATATATATATATATATATATATATAATATATATATACACACTCATGAAAAGGAAAGCGGAGATGAACAGCCAAAAACCATTTTAGTTTCGTAATGAAAATTATTTATTATGACAATTATATAATAAATAGATGTATATGTAGCTTTGTGAACATCAATTTCTACTGTTAACATCGAAAAATTAAGAATAGTTTATTGCTTGAAAAATTAAAAATGGTTTATTGCTCGCTTCTTTTTCATTTTATACAGGAGGTTTTAGATTCTGGGAACACAGGGGAAGGCAAAAAGCACGTGGGAGATCCCACTTTTTCACCCCTAAGACTCTGATAATTAATATTGTGGTTATCGATTATTAATTTACTCCGCTGATAATCTACGTATGTGACGACAAGATGATATTAAAAAAAAAATTCAACCATCGGATCGATTAAGATTGTCTCCCTCCTGGTCTATTGATGTAATTGTATTTTGCTTATGCTACTGATTCAGTATCTTTATTATTCATGTGTGGTTATCATCTTTCACATTTCGGCTGACTTCCGTATAATTGTATGCGTCTGGAAGTAACACGTTTGGGAGTATAATTTTTCTGTAAACCTATCGAAATGATAATCTCTCTCTCTCTCTCTCTCTCTCTCTCTCTCTCTCTCTCTCTCTCTCTCTCTCTCTCTCTCTCTCTCGTTTATAAATTGACCAGGAAAGTAAAAAAAGTAGCCTTTTAGACGTCATACAGAAATCAGAGTTCATGATCAGATGACATGAGGCCCCAGAAGCTCTCCAGCCAGCGTCTGTTTTCCATAACGCCGTTAATAATATGAAATCGTCCCTGGAGGTGGCGTTGCGTGACCCGAAAGGTAACGTTGCACACCGTGGATTCACGGCACGTGAAAGTACGGATCGACAGTACGTAAATAATACCCGCCCTGATTTATTTCAGTGCCTCGTATCCTCCGATTTGATTGGAAGGAGTGACGTTGGCGCAGTGGAAATGACACGGTGGGGCTTCGACCACGCTGCGGGGGTTTTTCCAACAGGAATTCTCAGAAATGTTGCTTTCCTTCTTCTGCCGGAACCTGCAATTATTGGGACGGAACTGGCGACAGAACCGAGAAAGCGTATTTTGGTATTTATTTCCATTTTAACCTTCCATTGCTTTTTCCGTTCAAAGGCCGCTCGTATGGAATTCAGTTCTCGTGTGTTTTTTTACACGCTCAGACCTGCAAATCTTTAATGTTTTTCTCTCTATATAAGTTTTTCTTTCTTTTCCCTCTGGTCTCTTTCCCTTTAAAGTCATCGAGACTGTGATTCAATTCTCCTGTTTTTTATATCTTTCAGATCGGTGATTCCGTGTCACTTTTTATTCACCTTCATTTTTACTCTCTTTCCTTTCGCCCAGAGGTCCTGCGTACGCAGCATCAGCATCGTCCTCCAGTGCTCTCTCTTTCCCAGATCGGTAATTCTTTGACGCAATCTGTTTCTCTATTTTCATTTTCACCTGCCTCCAGAGGCCGCGCTTACAGCATATACTTCCTCTTTCCAGCTCTGTGTATTCCAGACTGGTAATTCCTGGCTGGATTTGAGAGGATCACGTGCTAAGATTTTACTGTAATGTATATCTCGCGCGTACGAATGAACTCGCTGGAAAGGGGCTCCGTTATCCCGAGAGAATCTCATTTTTAGTTTTCTGTAAATGAAAACTGTTGAGATGGCTCTTTGTCTGTCCATCCGCACTTTTTCTGTCCGCCCTCAGATCTTAAAAACTACTGAGGCTAGAGGGCTGCAAATTGGTGTGTTGATCATCCACCATCCAATCATCAAACATACCAAATTGCAGCCCTCTAGCCTCAGTAGTTTCTATTTTATTTAAGGTTAAAGTTAGCCATGGTCGTGCATCTGGCAACGCCATAGGTACTAACAACACAGGTCACCACCGAGCCGTGGCTGAAAGTTTCATGGGCCGCGGCTGCTTGTTTCATGGCCCGTGGCTGAGAGTTTCATACAGCATTATACTCTGTACAGAAAACCCGATTGCGCCGAAGTTTTTACTTGTTACGTGTTGCAGCGGAGTAAGAGTTATCGAAATGTCGCCTCATAGAGTTTTTTTTAATTAAAACTTAGCAGAAAATAATGATTAGCTTTTAAGAAAGGCTCTTAATCCAAAGTTTGAATGTGTCGTAAGTTACCGATTATAACTGATGTTAGAAATCACTGGAGTGCTAAGAGATTTACAATCTCGTGAAAAAGAGTTTGTTTAATAAAAACCACAATTATATAGTAAACTGTATTACTATGTAAAATACAAAAGCAAAGACTTTGTTTTTGCTTTTGTAATTTACATAGTAATATAGTTTACTGTATAATCGTGGATTACTGTTACACAAACCACTGGAATGGTGCGATGATTTTGTTAGGGATAATCTTCCGCGTAACACTCGGCTTCTAGGAGAGGGTTCGAGGCATTCGATGTTTGTGTTGCTCTTTCAGATTCTATTGCCATTGGTCAGGTGAAGGTTTTTTTTTATTTTTTATTTATGTTGGAGAAAGGTCTCTTCTGAGGCGATGGCAAACCGCCCTTTTTTTTTAAAAGACGCAGAAAGCACATTGAGAAGTGTATGAAAAAGAACTTGCTTTTTATTGATTGAGCTTTGCCATTTCTTCCTCCTTGCAAATCTGTTCAGTATTATCCTGAAAGAAAAGGAAAGAGAATCAAAAGGATATATTATTCGTGCTCCACATTGCCGTAATTTTTTTTTTTTTAGAAAGATCAGAATTTACATGTGATTTCTGTGCTCTCTCTCTCTCTCTCTCTCTCTCTCTCTCTCTCTCTCTCTCTCTCTCTCTCTCTCTCTCTCTCTCTATATATATATATATATATATATATATATATATATATATATATATATATATATATATATATATATATATATATATATATATATATATATATATATATATATATACTGTATATATATAAAATAATGTTGAAACTTTTAGTGTGTGAAATTTTTTAAGGTTATTAGCTTTGGCATCGCCAAATCAAATAACTCTTTACTGCATCCTTTTCACGTACGTCCGTAACACCCGCGAGGCAAGTGCATCCCTAATTTGATCTGTGGAAATTAGCGCTTTGATTATGAGTTCATTTCTCCCACCTCATGGTTATGAAATTAATCCCATATCAGTCTCTAATATCTTTTCCTACACATTTAACTGAACACGGGCTTGGAGTGACTCGCCATGTCATTTTTTTATCCGTACAGTAATCCAAATTTGCCATCATCTTCAAAGTATTATTATGCTTAGTAATTAACTGTCTACTCTGGGTCACTTTTACCATGTACTTTATCTGATCCAGAGGACAATTAACTGCGCCTGATAGTACCTAATCCCACCATAGTATCATATACGTGTTCTTAGGAATCATTGGCTGTGCCTAATCTTCCCACCGGGTGCGGTGCCTCACAATGGGGCCTGGGGGAGTGTCAGTCAAGCCAAACTCCCCCTGGATGCGTGGCAAGACTTCATTCCAACCGTAGCCAATAAAAATGTTTTCTTTGGTTTTGTTTGTAGGTTTTTTTTTTATCTAATACAGTTTTATGTTAATATTTTTTCGGTTTATCGTGTAAGGGGTCGTATAGTTGTATGATATTTTTTCTTTTTGTTAGGCTCTTTAATTTTATGCATTCATTAGGTAATGGTCGAATTAAGAGGCGGGTGTTTGCTGCAAAGAGTATGCATTACTGTGCAATGAATTATGTATATTATATATGTCTGTGTCTATATATTTGTATTAAATATATATGTATATATATACATTATATATTATATATATATATGTATATATATACGTACATATATATACAATGAATGATAGGTTTTCACTAATGCACACGTTGCTTTTTATACTCAAAATTATTAATTCACGAAGGCCTCTTAATATCGAGTTCAATTTCCCTTCAGAATAACTTACACCCAAAAGAAATTATACATAAAAAGTGCCTCTGCCCTGGCCGGGTGTCGAACCTGGGCCAAGAGTCATGGGAACCCTGCTTTTGACGAAGCTTGAATTCCGACTTAGAGTAATAGGCGTAGATTCTTGACGCAAAGTCCGACAGAGTTCCACGTGATCAACTCTGTAAAAAGTTGTGTGCCTGTGCGTGAGTCGGGTTGGTTATGGCTTATATTGTTTTTTTTTTATGTTTTTGTTTTGCAGAGGCCCCGTGGAAATTAACCTGTGTTGTATGCTGGACAGGTGAATTGCTTTCGTGAAGTTTGAAGGGGGAAACAGGAAGAGGACGAAAGCCTTTTGTGCGGGAGGTGAGGAGAGAGAGAGAGAGAGAGAGAGAGAGAGAGAGAGAGAGAGAGAGAGAGAGAGAGAGAGAGAAAGAATAATGGTCAGTAAGGGATTCTTCTTGATTAGCTTGGAAGAGAGAGAGAGAGAGAGAGAGAGAGAGAGAGAGAGAGAGAGAGAGAGGGAGAGAGAGAGAGAGAGAGAGAATAATGGTCAGTGAGGGATTCTTCTTGATTAACTTGGAAAAGAAGGAGAAGAAGGATGAAGAGAGAGAGAGAGAGAGAGAGAGAGAGAGAGAGAGAGAGAGAGAGAGAGAGAGAGAGAGAGAGAATAATGGTCAGTAAGGGATTCTTCTTGATTAGCTTGGAAGAGAGAGAGAGAGAGAGAGAGAGAGAGAATAATGGTCAGTGAGGGATTCTTCTTGATTAGCTTGGAAGAGAGAGAGAGAGAGAGAGAGAGAGAGAGAGAGAGAGAATAATGGTCAGTGAGGGATTCTTCTTGATTAGCTTGGAAAATAGGGAGAAGAAGGATGAAGAGAGAGAGAGAGAGAGAGAGAGAGAGAGAGACAGAGAGAGAGAGAGAGAGAGAGAGAGAGTAAATTATGAGTCAGTGAAAGCACTATACGTGTAGATGGGGATATAAAGGTGTTCGGTATACCGGGACAGCCATGCATAGTTCTCCTGCCTGTTATGAAGGTGTGTTGTGCCAAGTTATACATACAAATATATATATATATATATATATATATATATATATATATATATATATATATATATATATATATATATATATATATATATATATATATATATATATATATATATATATATATATACACATGTATATATATATATATATATATATATGCGTGTGTTTGTGTGTGTGTGTATGGTATACACGTCCCTTGTAAGTATCTTTGTGTGCTTACATGCGATGCGATTATGGTCACTCTTGAAGCAAAGGTACAGTACTTTCATTGTGTCCAGTAACGTGGTTTCGTCCACCTGCCATCCCCCTTTTTTTATTTCTGTTTTCGTTTATTTACTCCTCCCTCGTTCTGTTCCGCCTTTCTTTCTCTGGGATGTACTGTGTTCTATTCCTCCGGTATCTCCCCCTTCGGAGTCAAATCCGGGAGATTGAGCGTGGCCATAATTATACGAGTTCGTGCTTATTAAAATCCATTAGTGACTACTAAGTTAGAGAGAGACCTTTTAATTTAGGTTTGGGAGTTCCCGAGAACAAAGGAAGATAGGGCTAGCATTGGCCCCTATTGGGGGGTGGGGGTGGGGATGGAGGGGGAGACAGGGGCTAGGAGAGAGCTCTCTTATAGGGTTATGTGGTAGGGGAAGGCCTCTGCTTAGGGCTAATTCCCTTATGTGTTACAGATTCTCACTTCCTTCTTGAAACTGTGTTCGCTGCATAATTCGTCATTTCCTTGTTGTGAGTGTCGTGATTTTTTTGTTTTTGAGGTTCGGGAACTTACGATTGTGCGGCTAGCAAGAAATTTTGTGTTTATTACGGCAGCGAATATATTCCTGTCAATTAATTCTTGGAGAATGAATCATTTGGTTTTATTATGTTTACATTAGGGCAAAATTTTAAGAGTTATTAAGATTAGCACAGAATTACGAAGCGCATGTATATATCTGGAGAGTTACATTGTGTTGATGTAAATGTTATCTGTTACCTTCATGAATATACAACATTGCTTTTCCAAAATCTTATGTTGATCTTCTTGGGTGTAATTTTAAGAACACACAGAACTAAATTTATGATATCGTCTCTTTGCGTACTCTTGAGCATTAATTTCCTAAATCGAAATTTGATGGAGAGATCATTTTCAAGTGCTTGTTGGGAAGAGAGAGAGAGAGAGAGAGAGAGAGAGAGAGAGAGAGAGAGAGAGAGAGAGAGAGAGAGAGGTGTACCCATGCTCCATGAACTTCATTTAGAACTTTGACCTTTTGATAATACCTAGGCTTTGTATCCAGGTCCCTCACATTATGATGGTAATAGGAAAGGGAAGGAAGGAAGGATGGAAGAATTTCCTGCTTGGATTTTGCATTTGACCTTTTGTGCAGTTGGTCGGAAGATTTCGTCTCTCTCTCTCTCTCTCTCTCTCTCTCTCTCTCTCTCTCTCTCTCTCTCTCTCTGTGGACCTAAGTAGTAATGCAGATACGTCGCCCCTTGTTAAATTTTTGAATGTAAATTGTTGAAGAAACTGACTGATGAAATGACGTTAGTTATTTGCTTATCTCTGATTCTTAAATGTTTTTGGTAATGACATCAATTTTTTTATTGGGTGGGAAATGGGGGGTGGGGGATTAATGCCATTTCTAACATGGTGGCCTTACTTCGAGAATCGCTTCTACCGCGCTTAAACTTCACTGCGGGAGGACAACCCCCCCCCTCCCCATCGTCGGCTTTGGTGCCAGTGCCGCCCTCAGCGTCCTGTCCTAAATGTTAATGACATCGTTAAGGTGTTTCCCTGTAAGCTTCTGCGTAATCGTTTCAGTGTTATCGCAGTGTGCGTCATCTGCTACCGTTCTGCGTCACTTGTCCATGTGAACCCAGGGCCGGGGTTCTTAATACAACTTGATATGAAATGATAAGATCACCGTTAAGACGCAGACGTTTCGAAGTGGTGGTGTTGTTGTTATTTCCCAAAATGGAAGTTTTCAAAAAGGTGGTCACGCTGTATGTCAAATGAAAGGTCATAAGTAGTAGATTGGGACAAAGATTGGGGTACAAGGTCATGAGTTTAGGAGCATCGTATAGGATTCCGATGACTTTAAATGACGCCATCGCTTTCCAAAAGCTCCACTGAAACCCCCACTCAGACTCTGTCAGAGTAGCTTTTTTTTTTTTTTTTTTTTTTAAAAGGAAACCATTGAGATGGCTATTTGTCTGTCCGTCCGCACTTTTGCTGTCCGCCCTCAGATCTTAAAAACTGCTGAGGCTGGAGGGCTGCAAATTGGTATGTTGATCATCCACCCTCTAATCATCACACATAACAAATTGCTACCCTGTAGCCTCAGTAGTTTCTATTTTATTTAAGGTTAAAGTTAGCCATGATCGTGCGTCTGGCACCGCTATAGATGCCAACAACACAGGCCACCACCGGGCATGGTTGAAAGCTTCACGGGCCGCTGAAAGTTTCATGGGCATTGGCTGAGAGTTTTATGGCCCGTGGCTGAGAATTTCATACAGTATTATACGCTGTACAGAAAACTCGATTGCGCCGAAGAAACTTGGGTGCATGTTGTACTTTGTTTTTATAATGACGGCAGAGACACTTTTTTTCTCTCCAACTAATAAGTACTTTGGTCTCCGACTAGACATAAACAAAGAAACGATGGTCTTGGGAGATGGGGAGATGGGGAGACGGCTCATGTAAATTTTTATAAGTTTCTTTTAAAGAGTCGTATGTCAGGGGACGGGGGCGGTTGCAAAATGGCCTTGTTATTAGAACAGGCGGCGAAGTTGCTTGCCTTTTTCTTGTGTAACTTTACAGAATATTGAAATAATTAAAGGCAAAATCCTCTCTCTCTCTCTCTCTCTCTCTCTCTCTCAAAAAAAGAAATAGAGTAGCACTTGGTTGTTACACGGCTGTTGTGGGTTGCATCTCGCATGGAGAGAGAGAGAGAGAGAGAGAGAGAGAGAGAACTGACATGAGTGATCAGCATTTCATCAAAATGGGTGCTTAATAATAATTATAAGCGGAAGAACCTCAACGAGGAGTGAAACCATACAAAAGAGCTGCTCTCTCTCTCTCTCTCTCTCTCTCTCTCTCTCTCTCTCTCTCTCTCTCTGTATAGCTATTTATTTGCGTATGAATGCAAGCGTGTGGATTAGGAAGAGACTGCTATTATGGCATGCCTGCATTTGTCAGAGTCTACGTAAAACCTGTTATTATGAAGATTAGGCACGAAAGTTGTATTTATCCTTCCGATCAGATTGCGATGTTAAGCCCTTGTTTTCTTTGGCGATGTAGTTGCTTTGTGCACACGGCCAGCCATTATTTCATGCTTTACTGACTGACACAGTTGCCGATCTTTGAGGATTTGTGCTTTATGAGAGGTAGTTGTTTTTTTGAATTGTCTGTAATTGCAGAGTTCTCCAACATATTGCAGGAAGGAATATTTAAAGGCATTGCTACCAAAACGTCCTTGTGATTTTTTAATAATGCTTGGTGAAATATATGAAGCATCTTGCGTCAGAAGTATCTCTGTATTTTCAGTAGCCACAGTAGCCTCTTATCGAAATTCTGTGACTAAAGTTTTAGCTACGGTTATCTCTACAAGCCTTGAAACCGAATGGCGAACAAGCGAAGCCTGTCCCTTCTGCGATGAATAAAACCGAGCTATTTCTCATCGTTCCACCGCTCAGCTCGACTTGACTGAGTGATTTTCATGATTAGGATATTATGAACTTTAAATTTTTTATAGCTCACTGAGAAGTTAGGGCACACAAGCCAAAACGACGTACCTTTACCCACTGTAGAAATCGTACTTCTTCTATAAGCACTGGAAGACCAAATTAACATGCTGTTCTAAATTCATATTTTATCCTAAAAATAATTCTTCATGGGCTTCATCGATTTCCTAAGAGCTGACTTTGCAACAGTCCAAAATCATTGGGAAACATATACATACTGTAAGTTTAAACCAGCTTACTTTAATGAAAGTAAGTGAAAGACAGGGAAGTAATAAATGCTTCCCAGTGAAAAATTGGTGGTAGTAAGCAACAAAAAACAGATTTTCATGTGGGATTAAATAAAATATCCTTGTGATTTTAAAAATAAAAATCATTATCATAATATTGAACTAAATCAACTAAGTGTAAAAAAATGTTGCGTATTTATTAAAAGCGCAATATATTTTTGTGTGTGTAATAACGATAATCTATGGATACGGATACTGTGCTTCACGTTCAGACTAGCCTCTTCCACCACCGGCCCCCCTACCTAGCCGCTACAGTATATTTATACGGATGAAGGTGTACCACAGTCCGAGGTGGGGACAGTGCCTGCCGTCTGTAACGTCGGGAGTATTGTGTTGCCATCATTTCTGACGGTAAAGGTGCTCTTGTGTTAAAGGAATTATTACCAATATTTTCAAAGATAAAAGTAGTTAATGCACGGTCAAATACATTTGAATGACGACTTTAGATCTGACGAAGTTGATCCCATGGTTAATTAGGTGTCCCATCGCCGACAGTTGGAATGGTATTAGATCAGGCGAGTCTGCTGACGATGGGATATGTTCACGCAGAGGCTTGCCCATTCTCCCCTTCGGATGGGTTTTGTTGCAGAGGCTTCGGAGGGGCCTCAGTAGCAGTAGCGGATGCCGAGGGGATTTGGTGCCATTATTTCTACGGTCCCGAGAACGGTTGAAGACGGAAGGCCTTTCGCGTGAGAGTGACCTCGTATTCACGGAGGTCTCTCCACATTCTGTCATTGATTTTCTTTTCTTTTATAGACTGTAATTACCGTAATCCTTTTGGTTCTCTTCCCCTCCTGCCTCTTTCCCATTCAACCCCCACCCCATACCGAACAGTTCCTATCCCGGGATAGGAGTTTTATGCATGGTCAAGCCGGAGGCGAACTTTGTTCGCTGACAAACTTCGCTCGAGCGCCCTTTTTCATGCTGGAAGTGTTGTCATGTCTCTGTGCTCTCCATTTTTTGGTATATTTTTATGCTTCTGAATTTCATGTAAAGCTCCTCGCCTTCATCATCTTACGAGAATTATTTCACATATGCTATTGTGTTTTATATATACTTAACCTTATGAAGGTCGTGTTACTTGTGTAAAATTGGAATATAATTTTTGATTGGGATTATCTAATTTTACTGGTGTTCATGTCCTTAGGAAAAGACTGACTGAATGCGCAGGACAGTTACTAGTTAATCTATAAGGATATGGATCACGACTTATTCAAGTGAATAGCATTGAAGAAAAGTATTGTTCTTGTTAACTTAAGCTAGCCTTATGAGCAGAACGTAGGATGAAAAGTTGGTACAGTCATGCGTGAAGAGTGCGACCAAGATCTACTTTAACCACAGTATGCACGTATGGAGAGAGTGCTAGAAGAGGGTGACTCTCTCTCTCTCTCTCTCTCTCTCTCTCTCTCTCTCTCTCTCTCTCTCTCTCACACACACACACATACTCGTACATATATATATATAATTTATTTATATATAATATATATATATATATATATATATATATATATATATATATATATATATATATATATATATATATATATATATGTGTGTGTGTGTGTGAATTCGTGCGTCATTCTGTTTTCTTTGTTTAAATGCAGCAAAAATTTCCTCGGCCATCTATATATTTATTTTGGTATTTAAATTCCAGTACTTTATTGAGATCATTCAGCTTCTCTCTCTCTCTCTCTCTCTCTCTCTCTCTCTCTCTCTCTCTCTCTCTCTCTCTCTCTCTCTCAAAAGCTTGTCGAGTTGGTAAAATATTCACGGTCACATTTACCCCTTTTGCAAGGGACAGCACTCTCGTCCGGGGTGTGATAGATGGGCCTTACGTAAGTGGCCGTCTGCAGAAGTCTTGAGCACTCTGGGTGTCCCAGGCCGAGCCAAGTGATATGTTGCCCAGCTGTTGTCCCGGCCGCATTTGGTAGCCCTCTTGGCTAGATTAAAAGTCGCCCCGTTCCCATATATTTTTAGAGGATATTTGTCCGATTTTCAAATTCTGTTCACATTCTGAACTGCACTGGCTGTCCTCTACTATCCATTACAGGGAGCGCGAGTCATCGTTTTTCTCAAATATCTTCCAAACTATTTATCTGATCGAAACGGTACTTTGACATAGTGTATAAGACACCTCCCACTAATTTTTGGTAATATAGTGCATTGTCAAATGGTTTTAGTTAAGACCTTTACTCTTGACTTCCATGGTGTTGCCAAGCATCGCCAAACTATGCATTCGAACGAACGTCCTTTATACCCATCCCGTCCCTCCCTCTCCCTTCCCCTCCCCATCCCTCCCTCAACCCACTTTCCTGGCCTTCCCATCTCGCCCCCCCCTTTCCTGTGTATGGGGGATAGCGGACGTTGGATTGCGTAGATTAGTCCTGCTGACTCATGCCACTTTGCCTTTAAAAGTCAAGAGTAAACGCCTTAACTAACACCATTTGACAATGCACTACGTTACCAAAAATTAGCGGAAGGTGTCTTGTACACTGTGTCAAAGCACCATTTCGATCAGATAGTTAGTTTGAAAGATATTTGAGAAAAACGATGACTCGCGGTCCCTGTAATAGATAGTAGGTGACCTGTTCATTCATTTAATGACATCTTTTTTCAGATAATTTTTGTTCGATTTGTTATTTTTGTGATAATTTTTAATTGTTCTGATACGGATACTCCGCCCCTACACTTTCATATATGGGGCTATCGTGCGACGTCTCTAGGCGTAAGTGTTGAAGCATTGTACAGTAGTCTCTTTATTTGTGCGTTTTTAGGCGCAATTCTAATCCCCATTATAACGTCATAGATCTCGTTAACGACTGAAGTGTCGATTCATCAGTTCTGTACCGAATTTTCACTTTACTTTTTTGTGTGAGGCGAAAGTCTTCGTCACAGAGTGTGACTGAACACGGAATCAAACAAGTAAAAAATGCGCCGAAGTTTCTTCGGCGTAATCGAGTTTTCTCTACAGCCGCTACAGCATATAATCAAGGCCGCCGAAAATCTTTCGGCGGTCTCGGTATAATGCTGTATGAACCGCGGCCCATGAAACTTTAACCATGGCCTGGTGGTGGCCCATCCTATATCGTTGCCAGAAGCACGATTATGGCTGACTTTAACCTTAAATAAAATAAAAACTACAGAGGCTAGAGGGCTGCAATTTGGTATGTTTGATGATTGGAGGGTGGATGATCAACCTATCAATTTGCAGCCCTCTAGCCTCAGCAATTTTTACGATCTGAGGGCGGACAGAAAAAGTGCGGACGAACACACAAAAGCCGGCACAATAGTTTTCCTTTACAGAAAACTAAAACTGAGGTGGTTCAGTCGCGCCCGTTTTTTTCGATCACGTGATCAGGTGTAGTGGTTCAGTCGAGCGTTGTAATGAAGCGTATTCATGAGGTGATAACACGCAGGCAATACGCCATGATAATTTTTTATTTTATTGGTTGTCCTGTTTGGGACCTGTTCATTCAGTTAATGCCAGAATAATGAATTATAAGTTGATGCATTGGTTGCGGTTATAAATCCTCTCTCGCTGTACGTTAACTTCGACAGTTTTAAAGATAGAACTTCTGAATTTCCAGGTCAGTAGAACCATTATAGTAGAAAGGTCCAGAGCGCCACTTTTGAGTTACTGCAGCACCTATTTTCATAAAAGAGGAAATTAAAATAAGAGACATACTGTCAAATATGTTGCTTTTAGATTTTATTTTTATTTTTTTTCGTCACTTCATTTACAGGCCGCGTGGGGCAGATTTTTAGGCGTTCGGAATAATAATAATAATAATAATAATAATAATAATAATAATAATAATAATAATGTCGACAATAATAATAGAACCTGAACCCAGACGAACGATTATTGACTATTATAATAAAAGACTTATATTCCGCACATTCCTTAACATGAATATTATTATTATTATTATTATTATTAAAATACTTGTAGTAGTATGTGTCTTCAAATAGACCTGAAAATCTACTCACAGTTATTATTATGTACATATATTTAATTATTAAATCTGTACAGATTCCTTCAAATGGAAAAAAATCTATACAGATTTATCCATAACTATATGTGCATATACATAACTGTGAATTGTTTCTCCATTATTATTATTATATTATTATTATTATTATTATTATTATTATTATTATTATTATTATTATTATTATTATTATTATTAGTCATAACCTTCCCAGTGAAACAAACCAAAAATTTGAGAACTTATTGTAATAATAATAATAATAATAATAATAATAATAATAATAATAATAATAACAGCCTTGTCAAAACAGCTACGTATCTGAAGTTTAAAAAAAGAAAAAAATAAACAAAACCACGATTGAAGAACTGCGTCAACAAATAAAACGCGGCCAAACCTCAAGACAGGCAAACGGAACACGCCAGATTCCAACCTAGTTTTGAAAAAGAAACCTTCGCTATTGATCACTCTGCGAATGACGGATGTAGCTATGTTGTAAACCTTCCATAAATACCTCTCTCTGTTCATGTCTGCGAGTTGCAATTACCCTGACGTTAATATCAAAGTTATTAGGACTAAATGAGAATTACGAATTATATACTGCAGGGCGCCATCGATCAAGCCGGCACCAGAGGCCTGACATTAAGTCTCTCTCTCTCTCTCTCTCTCTCTCTCTCTCTCTCTCTCTCTCTCTCTCTCTCTCAGTATTAGTATTCGAGACTTGACTTCCTGACCGGGCTTTTTCAATGCGTAAGTCCGGACCATATACAATGACTTTGAACACTACCGAAATGCCATTTTATGCTCATCTCTGTCAAGAGTTGATCACGTGTATTTGTGGCTAACTTCACAGCAAACGTCTTCCTATTCATTTGTTTATATTTCGCTCTATTGACGTATGTGTGTATTGTAAACTATTAGCGTTAGCGTGTTTGAACAATTTCCTTAGATTTGCTTTGTTTTCCTGTTTGCGAAAGCAGATTTAACAGCAAGTTATTTGACCGCCAGAAAGAGTAAGGGTTTAGAAGAAGAAGAAGAAGAAGAAATCTCTCGGATACTTGTTAACGCAATTCCAAGAGTTTACGAGTGAAAGGAATTTCAAAGTCTGGTGAGAAAGAAAATCAGTATCGTTAGAGGTTACTGACTCTGGAACTGTTGCTTTAGAAAAAGATCTAAAATATTACTTGATACATTTTTCGCTCGGTTAGCCTACGTCATCGGAACAAACGCGACAGAATCATAACCAATAATAATAATAATTAATAATATTATTAATATTAATAATAATAATAATAATTATATTATTATTATTATTATTATTTATTATTATTATTATTATTATTACCGAAATCGGAAATATTGTTGGCTCAAATTCAGCCTTCATTAAATTCCTGTCGTGTCCTCCGTCTGCGACCGGTGCTGCTTGACCGTGCGACGCTCGCCCATTAGATCGGAGCCTCCTTTGCAATTGCATGCGCCTTCGGAGCCTCCTTTGCAATTGCATGGGCGTTCGCTTGCGTGTCCTTAATGCGAAGGGGAGGTTATTTCCAATAAACAAATCTCCGCTCGCTGGCATCGCGAATGGAGTGGTGTTTCCAACTAGCGTTTTTAATTTTTTTTTTTTTTTTTTTGGGGGTGGGGTTGGGGGGTCGTGTTTCGAGTGCAACGAGCTCCGTGCATGTTTAACAGTTTGGCGTTTTTGCTGCTGTTGCACGCTTTTGTGCGTGCGCAATTGCGTGTGCTCACTGTTACTTTTTTTTCGGTTCCCACATGGAATGTTTCATGTCGATGTGCGTTTGTACTGTTTTTTCTTTTTTTTTTTTCTTTTGACGTAATACGCGTGAAACAGAATGTGCACTTCGTGTTGTATGGAGCACAAACATTCTCTCTCTCTCTCTCTCTCTCTCTCTCTCTCTCTCTCTCTCTCTCTCTCTCTCTCGTGTATTTCTCTATATTTTTAAAATGTCAAATTTCTTTCTTTGGTCAGTGTACTGTTGCGTTAGTAAATTATCCTATGACTAAAAGGTTTCCCTTGTATTAGAATTTTATTCCTTGTTTGACAGCGACTGAAGTGATGCTTAAAAAGTCTATATCAGTAATATGTTATAAATATATTAGCTGAATTAACATATTCTTGTAAATTCATTAGGCCATTTTGAACTAATTTAATTATGGACGTATGATGTGATTGTAAATAAAAACTTATGTATTTGTGTGCGCAGAAGTGAAACAGAAAAGCTTTATGTTTTATATTCTTGAAGTATTTATGTTGAAGATGCTTCTGTTATGTGACAATAATAGGTACCTTTATTTTTAACTGCCTAATCAAGAAGTAACCTTTGAGCGGAAAACTTCCCCAACAAAAGCTGCCTCAGAACTCGGAACTTTAAATATTTAGATAGTGATGTACCACAGAATAAACGATAAAACACAGGGTACATCTGTTCATAAACATCACGTGACGTGCACCCGTGATATACATCCAAACATGTAAACAGCTCCCTACGTTTATACAGTATAATTGGATAGGTATTCATCCACGCACGCGCGTTACGAAATATACATGACGACCTTCTGTTGACGCAGACCGAACAGTTGTGTCCTACATATGCGTGTAACGTTACAGCAGATGTGTTTTCGTTATTTTTCATTCCCCGTTCCCCTTGCTGTGACGAAGTTGATCGGCGGAGAATCAAGGATGTTTGAAGTTTTCTCACATTTATATGTTTCGCGTGGAAGGTTACAAATGTAGTTGTAGATGTTCGAACGTTTTCACACGAAATTTAGAAGTTGCACAGAGACGTTTATACAGTTTCACTTTGCTGTTTGACATGCTTGCACAGATGTTTTGTCTCTCGGATGTTTCACAAAGATGTGGATATGTTTTTACACTAATGTTTAACTGTGAAAGTGATTGTGTTGTTCCTCGTCCGCATTATCTGCTAGTCATTGGGGTCGAATGTTTTTCCTATTTTGTGACGGAATCTCCAGATTACTGTAGTCTAAATAAATAATCTTTCTAGTTTCGGGTCCTTACCGAAAATACCAGTCATATTTTCCATTGTTTTTAGAAAGTTTTTATCGACAGTTGCAGATACTTACAATTTTTCGACAGTTGCAGATACTTACAATTTTTCGACAGTTGCAGATACTTACAATTTTTCGACAGTTGCAGATACTTACAGTTTTTGTTTTTTTCTTGCAGGTTGCTCACGATTGTCGAGGAGACTCTGGGGCGCTCTTCCACCAGTTTGGCGTTACACTCAAAAATGTCTTTGATACTCAGGTGAGTCGGGTTTTGTCTCTTTTGTTACTAAATTTCTCTCTCTTTTTTAAAAAATTTACTTAAGGAAGAAAACGCATTTTGGTCGTCATTAATTTCTTATTCTGTATTTATTTTTTATTTATTCGGTATTTTTGTTTCGATTTTAAAGCATTTTTCTTTTAAATCATTGATAGCAGAACGCAATGATTCGTCCTCATCGATGGCCAAATAAACCTCTTTGCATAGTTTTTCCCCTTATGTAGTGACGCCAGTCTGTTGTGTCCTGTCGAGATTTTCGTAGCAACCAATGGCCTCTGATGTGATCTGTTGAAACTTTTTGAACAACTAAGGACTTCTGTTGTGTTTTATTGAAACTTGCTAAGCAATTAATCATCAACTTGGTCAACAATTAATGGAGCCTGCTGTTTTCTGTGGAGACTTGCAGATGAAGTAACGGCCTCTTGCGTTCTGTGGATTTGCAGAGCAAGTAATGGCCTTTTATTTGTTGTTGAAACTTGCTTAGCAAGTAATGGCCTCTCTTATGGTCAGGTGTAATTTTCTTGGATAATAAGGTTTTTTTTTGTGATTTGTTAAAACTGACTACGCAAGTAATGGCATCTTTTGTGGAAGTTGCTAAGGAAGTTCATGGCATCTCTGTCGTGTTTCTTATAAATGCATATTGTAAATAATAGAAATATTTATTTTGCAGAAAAATTGCTATAAAAAGGTACTTCAAAGTTCCTAAATTGCTGTGAATTACGTTGCATTTATATATTATTTAAAAAGCCATTTGTTATATCAGACGGTAATCTCCAGCAATGTCATTTTTGTCATGGACGGATGTAATAAATTCTAGGTATTCTGAATATCCATTACTTTGTTTTATGAAGCAGCACTTTTATTGAAGATTTATTTAATTTTTTTTTAATGGATAGGCAGTAGCCCGGCAACCCGCTGTCCAGTTAAATCAGATACATACCCGGTTACTAGTTGTAATGTTTCATATATTGAAGCATTAATAAGAAGGTTCCTTAGCTCAGGAAGCAGTCCATGAATGGCCGCTGTTTCACTTTATGGGTAACCATAAACCAAATATCTTCGTCCGTACAAGCCCAAATATTGTTGCAGTTTCCATTTGATCTAATTAATAATGTAAAAACGAAACCGCCTAATAGAGAGGTAAGTCTCTCTCAGTAAGATCGCAGGAGCCTCGGGGAGTCGTGTATGTAACCCTCTGCCTTCGAGTGAAATTATGGTGGTGATCCAAATTTAGATACAATTTTCCCCCTCTTCTCCGGCGATTACACCCACGCATGTCTTCTCTCTCTCTCTCTCTCTCTCTCTCTCTCTCTGTTTGTCTCCCTTTGCTGACCTTTCTTAAATATTGGGTAAAAATGATGAAGCTCTGATTAGGGTGTCGAAACATTGCTTCCACACATGAGCAAAGGTTAGGGGTTGGTAAAATAAAAAAAACTTTATTTCTCTTTTTCAGAATAGATTGTTCAGGAGAGAAAAAAGGATGTGTATGGTACGGAGTTTCTTTAAGGATTTTAGTATGCGGAGAGAGAGAGAGAGAGAGAGAGAGAGAGAGAGAGAGAATGGATAATTTTCGTGAAATGAGATTTTTTCTTGATTAGTTTTGTCTGTGTTATTATTGTTGTTAGTATCAATTTTAAGAAAACAATTACAGATTTGCTCAATAATACGAATTGAGACAAGTTTTGAAATTACAATGGTATTTATTATAGTTTTTGTAGTTGTTTACAATTCCAGGTGATCTCTCTCTCTCGATTTGATTCATCATTGTTGGCAATGCCACTCACCTTTGTACTGTAAACACGGAGTGAGATTTTTCCGTTGGTAGTTAATATGGTTATGAATTTCATATTTGTTTTTTCTTATGTATTTCCTTTTTCTTTTGTTGGGCAAATTCAACATGTCCCTCCATGAACTTTTTTGGTAGTGATAATGGCTTTAGGATTTTTTGTTATACTGAGCTGTAATGAAATTCATGTGAGTTTTATGCACATAGTGACGTTTTGTATTTCGATAATAACTTAATTAAACTATTGAAAAGCCGGACGTATGTCATTTTAGTATTTTTGAATTCCTCGCGACTGGTGTTTCCAATCCTTGTTTATATCACTTTTTCTTGTCTTATTTTGTGGGTTCATTGGTTTCTTTTTGCAATTCCGTACGGCTGTATGTCTGTGTGTCTGTCTGTAATGTCTTCAGAGATTACAAACCTCTGTCCTCAATGAGCCACTCGGCATTTTAACTTCACTGCTCTGGGAAACCTACTAAGGACCATTTTTCGGAATCCTCGCGGATTCGTCTCGTTGCTAGATATTCGGTCACTCCAAAAATGTAACATTTGTTGCTTTTTTTCTTTGTTTGGTTGTTTCCTGAATCGTTTAACCAATATTTTGTCGAGAAAGTTGTGTATTGAAGAAGAACGTCATCAGTATACGCCTCTCTTGCACAGCAGGATTCGGACGGGAATGCTTGCCTCGATGACTGCATAAAAAACCTAGAACTGATATGTAAGCAATGCCATCATGTAACAAGGTCACACGGAGCAGCAGTTTGACCTTTGTGTGTGACAACTCTCCCGATCAGGTTGTTGTGAGAACTTTTAGCTGTGTTTTTCTTTAGGAAACGTGAATGAATGTTTGAGTTTTAAGGAATGTTTGATGTTGCATGTCGACATGATGCATTGAGAAGAGTTGACAGGTACGTTTTTATCTGGAAGAACATCCAATGCGTCAGGTGACTAATACATCTTCTTACATTTTAATATATTTTTATCTGTTTATTTATTTATTGTTTTTATTTATTTGTCTTTTTTTAATATGTGGATCTCTTCTTTCTGTTATTTCCTTTATCTCCTCCTACTTATTCCTAATGAACACCATATTCTTTGGAAGCTTGAGTTTCAAGTCAGTGGCCCCTTTGGTGTACTTGTTCCATATGAATAGGTGTTATCTACTGAATAATAATAATAATAATAATAATAATAATAATAATAATAATAAAGTCAATAGTACCGTAGTATTTTTTAAACCCTCGGTGATATTCACTGTTGATTCTGCCGTATTCTGTTCTTAGTTGTACCTTTGTTGTATTTGATGTTATTAAATTTCTTCCTCACCGTGGAATCCAAGTGCTTACGTGGTAACCTAGAAGAGTTACCTGGGTAGGTTTTACATCTTGAGGTGCGGTATAAGACCTGGACTTATATTCTAACTTCTTTATGATTCCTGAGACTCAGTTGGTGTAACCCTCACCTCTCGCCTGATAGGTCCGAGGTTCAGTCCCGACGTGAAGAAGAAGTCTGTTCGTATGTAGGAAATGGTTGCGGGTTACTTTCGTTATTATTATCATGAGTTTTGTTAATGCTCCACTGTGCACTTTTATTTACCACCAGAGCGAATTCTTGTTTCTTATATTCTCTCTCTCTCTCTCTCTCTCTCTCTCTCTCTCTCTCTCTCTCTCTCTCTCTCTCTCTCTCTCTCTTTAACACATGATGGATTACTCTTGGCTGAGTCTTGTACACAAACCTTTTGTTTCCTGCCTTTTTTTATGATTTTTTTTTTTTTGCTTTTGTTACCGCGCCTTTTTTCGCAGTAGTTGCTTTTGTTTTTTTTTTGTTTTTTCATAATGTTATTGCTTTATTTACTCTTGTTTTTCCCATTTATTTCTTTCATAATTGTTCATAATTCTTTTCGTCTTATTTTTGTATGTTGCTATATCTACCTGTTGTAGTGTTTGCTTTCTATTTTTGTATATTTGGGTTGTTCTTCAGTTGTTGGTGATGTTGTTTTTCTTCCATTTGCTCTGCTGTTATTTCTGTTGTCTATATGCATTTTAAACGTTTTACGTATGTGTTTCTCTGTGTGTTTATGAAAGAGAGAGAGAGAGAGAGAGAGAGAGAGAGAGAGAGAGAGAGAGAGAGAGAGAGAGAGAGAGAGACATTTTTGTTCCATATACAGAGCTGTGGTATTTATTTTTATTTTTATAGTCACTGGTTTAGCTTTGTACCATATTTATAAAGGTTAATTATATTTATTCCCCTTTCATGTTGTTGTTGTTGTTGTTTTTGTACCATTTCTCAGATGTTTCTTTTCTCCTTTCCCCTTTTCTAATAGTGAATTACCAGTGACCCTTTTCTGTGTCCGGAAGCTGTTCGTGACGACAGTCACGAATCACGAATGGAAACGTTGTGAGAGAGATGGCGCGTTTACCGGGGCCCCATCGAATTGCCTGTTTAATTGGGCCTTGTTAATTAGATTAAATCCAGAACGATAATGACAGCGGGATAACCGTGGCATTGCGTGTCAGGCGCGGGATGACGACGGGACTTTGCCGATGTGGTAATTACTCTTGGACAGTCGAGCTTAATTCGTGTATTGAAATCTCTCCAGCGAGTAGCTACCGAACGTGCCCTCTTGGTATGGTCACGATGGACCCTTATGGTAAATAATAATAATAATTAATATAATGATGCATTATCAACAACAGTAATTATTTATATGTGGCATATTATTCTGCTTGGTTGTAAATTACTGTATCCATTGTATATGACAGTTGTGTGGTGAAGTGTGCTGTGCGTTCCCCGTAGGTTTTCAGGACTCTTGCGAAGCAAATCATTATCACATGTCAGCAATAATAATAATAATAATAATAATAATAATAATAATAATAATAATAATAATAATAATAATAATAATAATAATAATGAGGACTACGACCTATTGACAACAAAATAGTTTTAATAAAAGTCATGGGAGTCGAAGTATGGTAATTACAACCACAGCAGTAATAATTATAAAGGAAAGAAGAAAAATAAGTGAATAATATAAAGAGAAAATTATTATAATGTCGAGAAATGTGGTGCTGACCAGATGATGAAGTTTATGAGAATTAATAGCAGTTAATAATTATTTGAGAGTAAAATTGAAATGTATAGATTAAGATGTTAGAATAATTGAGAAAGAATTGAAACATTTGAAATTAAATTAAGACGGGAAAAAATAGATATAGATTAAATACGAATACGATCATTAATTGAAATAAAGTTGGATTACATTTATTAAAACAAAATTGGATTAGACTGATTAATATTGAATAAAAGTAACAAATTAATGAAATCTGCATGAAAAATATCGGACTTTAATGTAACAAAATTAACGGCCATTAACTTTAATGGAATCAGATGACTTTGAATGATTTTCCTGTAATTCTCTGCCAACAGTCGTCGTTTGATAAGCTACTGTGATTCGTACCCGAAGCAGCTGCAAAAATACTTTTTATTTCTGTCCCCCTTGCAAGTGCAGAGGCCGGGGGGAGGGCCAACCGAATGGAATGGAATGGACTGTTCGATCCCAGGGCCGAAGTATTAGATCCGCCAGTGGATATATATATATATATATATATATATATATATATATATATATATATATATATATATATATATATATATATATATATATATATATATAGTATTTAAAATTCAGTAAAAAGAATTATGAAAAAAGAAGAATGGAAAGTTAAATTTTAAAGATTTCTGTAACTGGGGTACCGTATTCATAGAGAGGTCCTGGTCAGAAACATATGTTAAGTTTCTCAAAACTATGAAGTTTGTGGACATTTCAAATTTTTGAAATTTCACTTTTTAATCTTGTTTTTGGATATTTTTTCGGGTGAACTCTGCTATATATTACAATGTATTTCCATTGTTTATCTAGATTAGCCTTGAAGATGACCTTGGATGGTAGAAACAGCTGTCAGCTTAGAAATGAATAAATATGGCAGTATTGTGGTTTTTTTGTTTATATATATATATATATATATATATATATATATATATATATATATATATATATATATATATATATATATATATATATATGTATATATATATAATTCTTTTGTAAAGTATTTGGATTTGTGGATGCAGAACAAATATGAAAATGACTAAACACAACCTATGTACTGTATATAGTTCATACACACACACACACACATGCATACATACATTATTTTCGTGTATATTCATATATGTAAATTATATATACTGTATATACATATGTATATAATTTATATAATATATATATATATATATATATATATATATATATATATATATATATATATATACATACGTGAAAAATAATGTATGTATGCACGTGTATGAATGTGTATGAACCATATACATAGGTTGTGTTTGGTCATTTTCATATATGTTCTGCTTCCACAAATCCAAACACTTTTAAAAGAATAATGAATTAGTTTATAACCTTGTAGCATTCAGGACAGCTTGGGCGTTACGTTATGTCAGTAGTTAAAACATCGTCATTGATAGTTGACAGTTTTTTTTTATTTATTAATTATTAGATGTCACTGCTACTTGAAGTGTGAGTTGCGTTTGTCACGGGAAGACTGGGTTCGTCGCTTCGGCTCATATTACATTTTAAGTGATTTATGGATCTTTTAATTATTTTTGTCTATTTACACTACGTCTAGGTTAATTTCATGGAGTTCAGCGATTGTGTTCTCCGTTTTGTTTCTATTATTTTGTTGAACTTTGATCTTTTTATTTTGTGCTTTCGAAGGTTACAGTTCATCTTGTTATTTGTGTGATTGTCTTCATATGACAACGATTTTTTTTATATAATTCCCAGCTGCTGTTTTTATGTAAATTTGTTTTTGCTTTTTTTTAGTTCATTTTGTTATTTTCTTCAGGACTATATTTAGCATTGCTTTTATTTTATACTTATCCTACACAAGAAATCTGTTACGCGGAATCCCTCTCGAGAAGTGAACGACCTCCTCGCCTTGCCGAATGTGAATATACGGTCGTTATGAATGACAAACAAACGAGGCACCTCATTAACAGTCACCTTTCTTCTTTGACAGGCAGCGCATACTGTATTGCAGCAGCAGGAGACGGGGAAGCCCGTCTACAAGGTGAAAAACATCTCCCTGAACACCCTGTGTCGTTCCTACGGTGCCCCCGTCAATCCCAGAAAAGACCAGGTACGAATTTCGGGAATGGTATATGTTATTCACGCCATGCTATAAAATACTGTATAGGGCCTGTGTTGTGCTGTGTTATGCTGTATTATAATACTTTCTCTTTGTTATTTTGTATCTTATTCGGTCATGTGCAAGATGTATATGCATTTATATTTTGCACATACCTCAATGACGAATCTGTCGCACTTTTGATTTTTTTTCAACTTTCAACAATTGTTAAGCATCCTATAGTTTTATGATCTCCCTTTTTTTGCTGAAAAGTCTTTAGAAGATAGAAGTTACAGTTTTATAAACCCGAAGATAGAAGTTACAGTTTTATAAACCCGTACCCTCTCCGAGAGAGAGAGAGAGAGAGAGAGAGAGAGAGAGTATGTAAATTATGAATTGTTTCATCTCTGTGGTTTGAAATTTGCCCCGTAGATATCTTTTTCTCATTTATATGATGATACCGTTTACATTCAGACAGATCACTGATCAATTCCTCTTTTATTTTTTCTCGGTCTTCGTATCTCCCTCCCAATTCACAACTCTGACCTACAGGAGTCAACTAACAGTGAAGTACGTTATTCACTATTTATGTCAACAGACAGTAGCTTCTTAAGGAAACACGCCCTGCCATTGCTTTCTTCGCGCGCGGAGAGAGAGAGAGAGAGAGAGAGAGAGAGAGAGAGAGAGAGAGAGAGAGAGAGAGAGAGAGAGAGAGAGAGAGACTCCTCAATCCAATTGTGTTGTGAAATTAAAATCTGGTTTGGAAGAAAATGATAGGCGGGTAAAGAGAGCGAATAATCGTTACAAATGAATGTTGCGGAATGACGTGAGTGAATGTTATCTTGAGCGGTCTTCCGGAATAGCTCCGAGCGGCCGAGAAACCACGAGGTGGGCGCGGGCACAAGCAGAGAGCAAGTCGCGAATCGTGACAGTGAACAGAAAATGCAGAGACGATGTAGGTTTCCGGGACTGGCTTGAACGCTGCCTATGACGCCTGGAATTTACCGTTAGATGTCTGATAATTGTTTATCTCTGAAACACTACTTTGGAAAGAGTTCGCTTACACACATACGCTATCTCGCACAGAAAATAATGAGCGTGTTCACCCAGACATGTGTCTATGGTGGAGGTGAATCAGATTCATTTGTGTACGTCTAAAGTGATGCGACTCCTAAAAAAAATGTTCTCAATTACGTGAGCGTAAGCTCACGCACACAATCAAATGTGCGTATATCCAAAAATGAATAAATATATTTAAAGCTAAAATGAAGTTGACCTTGAAAAGTCTACACACACGCGCTGTAAATGAATGATATTAATTTTCAGAATTGAGAGAATTAAGTGAACTTTGAAATGACTGTACACATGCAGCCACATGCACAAGAGTATTCGTACGTGTATCATCCCTGCGTGTATAATCATATCCCCTGTAAAAGAAATAAACTTCATACACCTGTCTAGGCGTTATGAAAGCGAGTGTTTAATTACAGGTGCCACTTTTCTGGCGTTAGGTTATTTCTCCTGTCAGGAGTGAAAGCAGGAAGATCTTCTCTTGCAGTTTTATGAACGTCGGTGCTTTCTAATCTAGTCTTACTGTTCTCGTGAAGAAACTATTTCTTTTCGTCCGTGGCTTCGCTGAGAGAATAATGATGGTAATCCGGGATGTGAAATCTCTGCCTTCCTGTACGTTTCTTGGATCAAGTAACCTACTGCTTCCGAGTGACAGGTTTGTCATTACTTATAAAAGGAAGTCTGTTGACCCTTTTTCCCGTGATTCGTTCTCTTTAAAAATATGATTTAGATCATTTGTTAGTGCCCACTGTCATGCTATAGTAAGTTATGATACGATAATTATACCCGTCTGAATTAGAAGAACGACCTCCTCCTGGAAGTAAGGGAAGGATTAGATGACATGAAGTAAACAAAAGAGGAAAAAAGTCGAATAGACACGCCGGCGGTCTCTCTCTCTCTCTCTCTCTCTCTCTCTCTCTCTCTCTCTCTCTCTCTCTCTCTCTCTCTCTCTCTCACAGACACACACACACAACCCTTCTTTTATTGCTCTACAACCCTAATGCATATCGGCATAATCTAGTGAGGTTTTCCATTTTATACCTGCCATTATCTTATCAGCATTGTCGTAAGATTTGAAAATGTCTTGCAGATGAAGAACGTTTACCGACGAGATCAAAGATTTTGGGCGCGGCGTCCTTTGACGGAAGACATGATTGTGTATGCAGCATATGATGTGATTGCTCTGGTTCCCACAGTACACGACGCAATGAAAAGGTAGGATCTTGGACGCACCATTATATTTATAGTTAGATTTTCTTGGCCTCATATTTATATTATGTAATTTGTGAATGTGAAAGTTGGTTTTCATTGATACTTGATAACGTTAGTGGAAAGTAAAAATGTGTATTGCTTATACCACAATAAAAAGAAAAATTATCAGTGTTATGTAAGCGAAGTTTCACCTTTTTTGTAGATCTTTTTGACAGTGTTCTTTCAATTTTCAAGTCACCCTGTGCTTGATGTTTCTTCATGTTAAAGGCTTTATTCCATGATAAAGTTGATGGGGCTTGCCTTTATAAACAGCTCTCCCTTTTGCATTTCCATTAACGTTTTCTCCGTTTTCAGACAATTAGATCCCGGATTGATGCCACTATTTGAAGAACTTTGCCGCGAACAAGTCGAGTCGATGATCCAGCCAGACGAAGTAAAGCAGAAGAAGAAGCAGCGTAAAATTGAAACCGAAGTTGCAGAGTTGAAAACAAAGTTAGCAACAACACAAGCGAGAGCTATTGTTTTATCCAATAGGGAAATCAGATTACTCAGGTTAGTGAAGATAAGCTTTTAAATGTTATCTTTATTATTTAGGTAGGAGACTTTCAAACAAGTGGAATCAAAAGGGATTGTTTTCAGTCTTTCTTGTCATTGTTCCTTCTCCTTGACTGCCTTCCGCCATTAACTTTCCTATGTTAGTTACTCTTTCATTTATGGGGAGATGAACATTTGATGGGAATTCTTTTAATAAATATACATCGAGATTGCAAAGTAATTCTGATGTTTATGAGGAAGTCTTACAAGTCATTGGTGAAATAAGGTGTGGGTTTTCAGAGGTTTCCTATTCCTTGAGGTGTTCCTTGGGTAAATAGTTTCATATGTTTCGATTCCACATTTTGCTCAGGCTGTACTGAACATGTTTAGTCAAAAGACAAGTAGACTAATGTGTAACAGTGAGTATGGCTCTTTATATACCAGGTGATTGGTGAGGGATGCAATGCTTACTGGCAGGTGATTAAGTGGGAGTAAAATCTTATGCTTTGATTGGCTTGTGAGATTTTTTCTCATAAGTCAGTTTTTCAGAGTGACAGGGATGGTACTGGCTGCTTTCCTTGTGTGATGATTCAGTTGCTGGTATTTCCTGGTGAACATTTTGATTGGTTGTGAGGGGGATATCAGTTTCTCAACTGCTCTGGTGTTGCTAGTTCACAGGAATACTCGCTTTTTTGGCTCTTATGTTGTTGGAGTCATTACCAGATGTGAGTCTTGTTAGGACCTGATGGTGGTGGACAGGAAGAATGTTTCCTGAATCAGCCAAACCCCCCCTTTACGCCCACCTACCTGTTTGTTAAATACCTTAATGAAATTTGTTAAACACCTTAATGAAATAATCAAATGCTATGTACCCGACACAAGCAGCTTTCATTCATATTATATATATATATATATATATATATATATATATATATATATATATATATATATATATATATATATATATATATATATATATATATATATATATATATATATATATATATATATATATATATATATTATTTTATATTTATCAGTGCAGAGTTTTTCACAACATAAAAATTCATTAATATATGCTATGTTTTCTCCATAACCTTTAAAAAATACTAGGCTATATGCTATCAGCACAAAATTTTTTTCTTAAATTATAAAAACAAATGCCCTAATGAGGCTGGGCCAGGACATGGCATTCTAGGAAAGGTTTGTTCCCATCATTCTACACTTGCCCCAAAGTTTTCTTCATAACCTATAAAAATTATGCTATCAGTATAAAATTTTCTTCATAACTTATATATGCTACCACTGTACAGCACGTGTTTTCCGTTCAGATATTGGAGAGGTAAATAAACAAAAACTGGGAGGATAAAGTAAACAGATGCTGAACAACCAGGCCTACACATCACGAGTCAGACGACAACTCACTGGAGTAAAATCAAGCTTGCTGGTCTTACATAATTATTATGAAAAATAATAATCAATAATTAGAATATCACTAATCACTAATTTGAATATCACTTATATAGGATAACAAATCCGTTGCCTAGATATGGGAGCTCTGTCATTGTTGCTATCCCAGGCCAGATGCTTCCTTTTGCTTCCACCTCTTATGACATGCAATCATTGAAATATCTTCCTCATAAGGGTGGTACCTCTCTCGCTTATTACAATGGAATTGCGTGAATGCACTACAGTAAACCCCCCGTATTCGTGGGGGATGCATACCGCACCCCCCTGCAAATAGCTAAGATCCACGAATACTTAAAACCCCCTCTAAAAACACTTAGAACTGCCAATTTTGATAGTTCAAACACAAAAAAAATCTCTAAAAATGCTTATACCTGAGTATTTGAGTAGTTTTATCACTAAAAGTGCATTTAGTCATGAAAATTATATGAAAATACAGTAATTAGTGAATATTTCTCAGTGAAAAATAACGCGAATGGGTGAATTTCCCACGAATAATGTGTATATGTGTTCAATAGAGAAATCTGCGAATAGGTGAGTCCGCGAATCGTGAGAACACGAATACGGGGGGTTACTGTGCATGGTCAGAAAATCTGAAAAGGAAATGCATTGCAAAGCACTAGGATATTGCTTGGACCAGAGTCACACACAAATTGAGATGGTTTATTGGTAAAACCTGACGCTCTGTTAGGAATTGTTACCTACTTATATAATTTCATACTTCTGAAAAATACACAGTAAAAGTATGTCAAGAAATATAAATATTATATATATACTAGTTGGCAAGGTACATCTGTGATACGACTGTGACGAGGTCAAAATATCGAGATGTATAGATATATATTTACTCTGATTTGAATAGAAAATGGGTAGGTTTAGTAAGATACTAAAGTAAATTTCTCACTTTCTGCTATCCAGATTTGGGAAGTCATACAGATATTGTATGACAATTTGTCACTCTCAGGGCGATATCGAGATGCATAGATATATATTTACCCTGGTATTATATTTTTTGAGAGGAAGAGCCAGTTTTTATCATAGACAATGTGTATTTTAGGAGGAAAGTAAAGTGTATTTCTCACTTCCACCTAAAAAGTTATACAGAAATTTTGGGACAATTTTTCACTCAGTGCCACTCACAGGCTGGCAAATGCAGTGAACAAATATGTAAAAAACCCACCTAAAAATTTTTTTAGCACAATAATATTTCAAGACGTGATTATTTAGACATATATCAGTCCAAAACTGTAAAAAACTAAAAATTGATAATTCCTCGAAATTAGGCAGTCAGTGCGCCCCTTACTTTATATTTCCATTTGTACTTTTATGAATTTTACAAATGAAGTTGAAGGTCAAGGAACATTTTATCTGCTTGATGAAGTTGCATAGTTCCTAAATAAATTTTTTAAATTTCAGATATCTGGAATTAAGTGATGAAGAAAGAGAAAAGCTCGAGGGGTCTTACAAAGTTGCTAAGAAACTAGAACGCCTTCAGAACAAAAAAGACAGGTATGTTCACAATGATTTTTGCTGCATGCTGCTGATACATTGCTTATGGCTTGGTAAAATCTGTGGAGTGCTTTTATGCCTGAATTTTGACAGTGATTGCACATGCCCTTGTCAGTGCTGGATTGTTGTAAAATGTCCATAGAAGTATTTGTTGTCAGGATTTTCTGTTGTAGTCATTTAACATCTATCATTTTGCTCTTAATCATGTCCCAATACCTTGTGATTTGGTCTTATTGCAACAAGTGCATATGTAGAAAAGGAGTGCTATATATTCTTCTCTAATAATATGGTGATTTCACTGTTATTGTGTTTTAAAATTTTTTCCAATCGTGTGTGCAGTTATGGGTGAATTGGTTCATTAATCCCCAGAAGTTGCTCCTTAACAAAATTTAAATGGTACATTTTGAAAATCTTAATTTCTTACAGGGGAGGTACTGAAATTTTACATATGTTTGGATTAAAATACTTTACTTGTGATAATAACCCCTTAGAAGTTTTATGTGCACTATGTAGCAAGCAGTTGTTCCTATGACTTACTGAAAGTTTGATGCAAACTTGTAATAGATGTCAGTGATTTGTCCTTAAAATGTGTACCTATTGTCAACATTGCCTTGCTCTGCATATTAAAAGCATGCTTGAAATGTCACCAGATGGCTTACAGCCAATTCATTGCTTTACCTCCTTTGGAACTGTTGCCGCCAGAGTTAATTTTGCTGAAATGTTAAGTGTAGGTGAAGGTTGTTGTTTTTATAATTTGAACTTTTATTTATGCTCTGCTATGCTTGTATTGCATCTTGCACAATATTTGTACTGTACATACGTACAGCCATCTTTATTTGCTCTCCTGACAGTGACTTAATAACAGTAAACACATGGTTAAGACTCGGCTATGGGTAACTAAATAATAGCAATGTTAATTCATGTAACTACTTTGGCTGATTTTGAATCATTAAAAGTTATTATTTCTTCATTTTTTTGTTTATACAATATGTCTGTTTTCAGATTTTGCTCTGTATTTATTCATATGTATCTTGCTGAGTTACAGTGCTCTGTTTGGTTAGGGGACACTGAAAAAACATGCATAGGGTGAATTTTGGTGTCTAATTGTTATAAATTTACACTGTGACTGTTATATGATCTTTTAATCTTGTAACTAGTATGTAAAAACTAATTTAGTAGGTATTTAGTGCATTGCTGTAAAGAAAAATTTGTGACATTGTTGTGGATTAAGTTACCAGATAGCAAAGGAAACTAGTATTTATCATATCATTACTTGGCATAATATACTGTACCTGGAAGTTAAAATGGTGAATCATTAAAGCTAGTTTTGAGTTGAAATTTGATGACAGGGTAAAGCGAACAAAATTTCTTAAGGCATTAATGATAATTAGTCATTTGTTTTGTGACAAAGAATAACTCAATTTTTGTGAAGGGTAACTACAAAGACCTAATTTAATTATTTGGAACTTAATTTGCTACCAGAATTCAATTCATTCCATGAAATGGTAGTTGTTGCAACACAAACTTGCTTCGGCATTGTTTTTTATTTCACCATATAAAATTGGAGCACTTAGCATGTACATTTAACATTAATTGTAGTTGTTGCTTTTAATTGTATGACTTACATCATGCTTGAATCTTTATAAATGCTTATGATTATAAGAATCTTTTCTTTCAGCAAGAATCTGTCATCACAGCTTTAAACAGTATTTATCAGACAGTGTCTTCGATTTGCATTCTTTTAGATTCTTCAACACTGATTCCAGTTGTTTTTGCTTCATTGTACAAAACAATATGTTATTGCCAGATCTCAGCATTGATATGAGTTGTTCATTGAGCCATGTGAAGTTGATATTCTCAACTACCACAAATATTAAGGTCTGATGCAAGTGTTTTCTTAAGATGGTGATTTGCCTCTCCATTATGTAAGTACACTATTGAACATTTGTAACTTTTTGATGTATAAAGAATTCAGAAGACTTCCAATCTGTATCCACATAATAATAATCTTTAATTTAATTTTTCATTGCAGAGACGAATCTCCGGATAAAAATGGTGATGATGATGATGACAATAGTGATGAAAATGATGACGACGATCGTGATGGTGTGGAAGAGGGTGAATACCCAAGTCTGAGCAGTGTGGGATCAGGAGGGTCAGGAGGCTCTGGGGGTGGCTTGCTCTCACCGCGTTGTGATGGAGAAGGGGAAGCAGATGGCTTTGGTGGCTCACCATCCCTTGCTACTAGCATGAGCATGGTGGATCAGGTACTTAGCAATGGTGCCATGGACCGATTAGAGAAGATTGATAGACTAGAAGCAATATTAGCAGCAGCTACACAAGTTTCTGATCCATCATCTCCTGTAGGTACAAATAGCAGCTCAACTGCTCCATGTTGCTGTCCTTGTCATGGATATTCTCAGGGAGTTTCTGTGTCTCCCCAGACTTCCCCCCCACACTCCTTTCATAGTAATGTGCCCCCTGTGTCTACACTATCCAATAAAGCTGATGCTCAGTGCCAGACTCTCAGTACAGGCGATATTGTGATCACCAAAGTGTTCTTCCCAGATAGTCCTGACAATGTTAAAGATAAAAAATAACAATATTGTACAGTGTGTATATAGTTTTGTATATTTTTAATTCTTCTTGAGAGTGTGGTTATGACCACAGTGTGATAGTTAGATGGTACCGATTGGCGGCACCTGTGATAGCAAGCCCATGATGGGTTCAAGCAGCTAGCTATAGGGTAATTCACCTACTTTAGGTATTTTATCAAAAGACTGACATCCCTTTATTTTATTTGGGGAGAATGCTGTGTCTTTTGTAAAATACCTTCTAATGGTAAAGTATCCTCAACTACCACCAGACATGCTGGTGCAGAAACTAACTAAAGCTTTAATACTACTCCCCAACACAAGTGACACTACCAAAGTATTTTATCATTTTTCCAGGTACTTATTTTGCCAGATAATTATCATTATTATTATTGTAATTCTTTTTAATCTATTGTTATTAGGCACTTATAATAAATTCAGCTTACTTCAATGCTGAAGTACTGCTAGAGTTGGGATGCTTTTTTAGGGTTGGGAGCATATCATTATCAGATGCCTTCTCTTAGGTATATTAGTTTTATTTTCAGTAACAGAAGAACTCAATAATATTTCTAGAGAAATATTTCATTGAGCATAGCAGGTGAGGCCAGGTAAGACCCAGACTTACCTGAAAATCCCACAGGAAGCCTTCACCCCTGCTCGCTATAAAATGAAAAAAAAAAAAAGATACATGTCTTTGAAGCTCTAGATTTGTGTTTACATCAGTTTTGTTTTTATCCTGAACCATGCACCGTATTTTACATTCCAACCATTTTAGTAGCATAATGTAAAGAAAGAAGACCAATACAAATGCTAAACTAAGGTCATAAACTACTGTCTCTGGGAAAATGTGTATGATTCTTATGAACTCTGTAGAACAAAGGTTTTGACTCAAATGAACATTGGTGTGTTATTAATAAAATATTTTTAACCAAGTTTATAGTTGTTTATTCTTATCCTGTGTTATAGACTGTTACATTTGAAACAGTTACTGTACTATGCTTAGGGGGAACTTGTGAAAATAACTAACCCTTGGTTATATTTAAATTCGTGTGTTATATGAACAAAGTAGATTGTAAGACGCTCTGTTAAACATATGTAAACATTAACTGTGGAGCATCACTATATTGTGATCGAAAATAATGAGTAAAAAAGCCACAATAATATAATTGATAAATTGTATATTTTAAGACACAAAAATATATAAAAAGGGGATAAAAACGAGGGAGTTTCGATTGTTTAGCAGAACAGTCCTCTTCAGCCAACTGAAGAGGACCGTTGATAAATGGTCGAAAGCTCCCTCTTTTTATCCCCTTTTTTGTATATTTTTGTGTCTTAAAATATACAATTTATCAATTATATTATTGTGGCTTTTTTACTTATATGTAAACATTATAAACCTAAAAACAAAATACAAACTCTAGCATCAGACGTACACTATACAAACATTTCACCACATTTACTACCAGTAAACAGAAAAAATTACAACTGACAATTTTGATAAGGTATTTTGATTTGTCCCTTTTGCATGCCCTCTGAGTCTTCATCACTCCACAGTAATTGTTGCTGGGAAGGAATGTCATTAACAGGAAGCATTAGGCCTGCTGGAGACCATTTTATTCAATAACTCTTGAGGCACCAAGTGAAAGTGGGCACTGCTAGAGTTGAAGGCTCAGGTGCCAGTTGCTCAACTTGAATTGGGCATTTAACAATTTGATCAACAGGAGCTTCATATTAATTCTGTTCTCTTCTAATTGGAGCAAGATGGTGAAGGGAAATCATATCTCTGCTGCTCGGTAGATGTACTTGAGTGTAATTCAGATACACTTCCAGAACTTCGTCATTTACCAGCGATCCATACTTGCTAGTTTCCCATCAGTTTAACGAATTGACAGTACAATTACACCAGTGGGCGGTGACTCACTCAGTGGATCTCTCAGCCAGATACACTCCAGGCAAGAGGAACTTTGTGACAGACAAGCTGAGTTGTCGGGGTCAAGTGCTGGGAACAGAGTGGTCACTTCATCTGGAAGTAGCGGAAAGGCTATTCCATCTGTCGGGAGGGCCAACAGGAGATCTCTTTCTGACCAGTTACAACAGAAAACTAGAAGTATTTTGTTCAGTTGTTCCAGATCCCTGGGCCTTGGCAGAAGACGCCCTGCAACACCCTTGGGACAACCTGAACGTTTACGCCTTTCCCCCTTTTGCCTGATCCGTCAGGTAATCAACAGGGTACAGTAATGACTCCTCAAAACCTCAGGATGACCCTAGTGGCTCCCTTGTGGCCACGCGCAGAGTGGTACCCCAATCTTTTAGCTCTGCTGACCATGGCACCAAGGGAGATTCCCTGCTGGTACAACCTTCTTTGCCAATCATGCATTGAGAGGTTCCACCAATCAGAAGGGTCCCTATCTCTTCATGGCTGGAGTTATCCAGTAAAATATCTCTTGCGAGCGAAAGGCTTTTCTTGCAGAGCAGCAACAGAGATGCCTGGCTATATCAGAAGACCATCTACAGCCATGTACCAGAGAAAATGGACTGTCTACTGTGATTGGTGTCATCAGCGGGGTTTCTCTTCAGTCAGAACTTCTATTCAACAAGTAGTGGACTTCCTCATATTCCTCCATTGGGAGAAACTACTGTCTGTGTCAGCCATCAAGGGCTATGGAGCTGCTCTAGGATTAGTTCTGCGTTTGAAAGCTGTAGACAGTTCCGCCCCATGGGAAGTCTCTCATGATTCTCAAAAGGTTTGAACAGTCCTGTTCCCCAAGAGATCTTAAGCCTCCTAACTGGGATTTGACCCTGGTACTTAGCAGCCCTACTCGTGCTCCATATGAACCCTTATGGGGTTCATCAGACAGAAATTTAATCCTTAAAATGGTTTTACTGGCCTTGGCTTCATCAAAGAGAGTAGGTGAACTTCATGGACTCTTGTAAATTTTAAACTCAGTCTGTTATTTGATGCAATAAGTAGGGTATTCATCCACTCATACTTGTGTTCAGGTAATGAGTTCCTCATTTATGTAAAGAACTGCAAGAAACTCTCCCTCTCAGCAATTAAAGGTTACAGATCTCTCTTTGTGGTCTTTCTCCAGCATGGCTTGGATTTGGGAAATGATGGGAGCATTTATGACCTGTTTCAACATCTTGCCCAATCAGTTCCTTGGACTACAGTTAAACCTCCAAGTTGGGACTTTGACTTCGGTCTTGTGGACCCCCGACAGACTTCTTGGCAACCATTGGTCCTTTGTTGGTCTTTTGTTTGCACCAGAGCGCCCATCAAGATTCATTCTTCTTGGTACTACTGCTTTGCCTGTCTTTAGAGAAGATAGTTTTTGTTGGTGAGGGCCGTCAGGGCATATCACCATCAGAAAAAAGCTGTCATCCCTTCTTGATTCTTACTTCATACTGGTTGTATGAATCTTTTGGTCTCAAAATATTTTGTTTCATATTGGCTGTGGCAGGTTATTCTATAGGTTTAATTGGACATTTTAGTAGAGGAGCTCTCTGTACCCTAGATCAAAGCTTAAGTGGTTCATACTCTTATCTTCCCTAGCTTTCAATTTAAACCTAGAACACCTGCCTTCCTTTGAGCAGGCAGTTGGTGTCAAAACACCTTACAAGATTTCATTTATCAGATTTTACTGAAAAGAATTATTGTATGTACTTTAAAGTTGATCCTCACAATGGGCCATGTTGTACCAATCATCTTCATCTGCAACATGACCTTCATTTTTCATGTATCTGGCACACATGCAGGCTTGCATTTGCTGGAGTACCTGCAGTCAAGACTCAATTTCTTGGTGAAGGTTGTATTTGGGTTTCCTGACTTCCCTTACAAATCCATTCCTTTAAGAAAGCTCTCACTGTAGAACCATTGCTCAACTAACAGATCTTTTGGAGAATGGATAGAATTATTTTGCTGTGTTCTCTTTTAACACTTCATTGTCCTCTCTCCTAAATTGTGATTCAGGTTATTAATAATTAATGGGTTCATAAGAACAGATTATGTTTTAACAATAAAACATGCTTCCCAACAAACCCAGTACAGTAATCATAAAGTTTTAGTGCCCTCCTCCCTTCCTAACAGTCCTCTCGATTGAGGTTAGCATGGAGGAATTAGCAAGATCCTGCTGAAGTGTGGTCTAGGCATGAACACGATCAATAGGGTCTTTTATTTTTCAAGCGCTATCAAATCGGCAAGGCTGGGAAATGAATGCACAGAATAAGGCTATTTAAGGTCAGTGGGTCCTTTGAAAGATATTTTATTGAAAAAATTATGTTTTTCATTCATTATGATATTATTGAATCCTTTTTGTTTCATGTTTTGTGTTGTTATGCATTGCCTATCTTGAGGAGTTATTTTGCCATTGTACTGTACTCAATATGTTTTGTAGGAACAAATGCTGGGTTGAGGTACTTGCCTTGTAATTGCAATCATCACATCATATATTATTGTTATACCATCATGGTTATTTTGATGCTTTTTAAAACAGATGAACATGAACTAATGATAACATTTGAATTTTAATGAAAAATATTTTTTTCATTTTATGATCATGTGGCAGTACTCATTTGAAAAGAATGCTATATATTATAACTTGCCTCTTAGCTCTTTGTCTCATTCTGCTCATATTGCTGTAGATTTCTTTTGTTTCTCAACAAATATATGCATTTCTAGTGCCAATATTTTACAAAGTTCAAATAATTGCCACTGTGAATTCTCTGTTTTGATGGTTTACAGTAAAGTTCTTCTTTCTCATTCAGTGAAAAGGCTAATTTTGCTAATTTTGATACTCTACAGGTCATACGAGTACATCACAGAGTTGCTGGGATATACGACCAAACTATAGTCTCCCCAGCGTATTTGGTCAAAGGAGGGTTTCGGGATGGTGAGAAAGCAATGCCAAATGTACTTTTCTCATTGTGCAAATATGGCTATTGAAGACTCCCTTTCGACTCTTTAAAAAAAAGGGCTTTGTTTAAGAAACACATTTCATTATAACTAAGGGCAGTTTTATGATAATAATATTGTTAGAAATAGAATAGGAAAATATTAATTAAGACAATGTGACAATGCTTTCCTCATTTGCTGCCATATCTGCTTTTACCCTAAGGCGATGGTGAGGAAGAAACAATTATAGTTTTGGGTCAGTAGCCTTGGATTAACCCATTTCATGAAAGGACCTCTAGGTCAATACAAGGAACAATGGATATATCCCCAAAATGAAGCATTAGCCCTCAAACAAATGAATAATAAATTAATTAGCCCTTCATTTCGTAAAGGTAGACCAGTGTAACTTCAAATAATAAAATAATAAAGCATAGCAAAACTATAGCATAAAATAATGAGCATTAATAAATATTATACTGCGCTTACATTTAAAAATAAAAGAAATCTGCGAGGAAGAGAGAGAGAGAGAGAGAGAGAGAGAGAGAGAGAGAGAGAGAGAGAGAGAGAGAGAACATTTCCAATGCACAGAGATTATTTTTCAAATGACATTTGTGCAATCGTTAAACAACCTCGACAATAGGTAAAATGCAAGAAAAACCCAGAGAAACGAAAGAAAACTCTACTGATTAAAAAGACAAGCAAGCCTAATAATTACTGGAAGTGATGTGAAAAAATGCAGCAGTCCATTTAAACGAGCGAGAGAGTTACCTGGCGATAGTTAATATTTAAATTTCATTTAGCTCACATATCTTCATTTATGATAATAACATTTCTAAAAGAAGAGTTAGCGTGAAACTTGGTTGTTTACAAGAGAAACAAAACTAGGAAATACCAAAGAGGACTATAACAGGTCAAGGTCTTAGGAAGGAAAGGGTATCCAAAGTCCATGAGTAGCTTAGAAAAGGAGATATGTCAATGGTGTAAAGACACTGGGGCCACCCCTTTTTGACCAAGTACGCTAGGGAGACTATAGTTGCCATCATGCTCAGGGTTTTGAGCAGTGGGAGGTAGTAAAAAAAAAATAATGCAGGACTCTTCCAAGTCTGAGTACGGTAATTGGAATGAGTATATTTTATATCCTTTAGTAACAACCGTTTAGTCCTTATAAGAATTTGTTGCAGTTAAAAAGTCTATAGTCGGAGGTCAGTTTTGCACTTGCTGGGAGGGTCAATACAGGCTACATCATCACTTGGCTATGAATAGCTTTTGTAAGCAAGGTGGTTCTGCGTGGGGCACCATTTACTGAATGTTCTGCACATTCATGATATTTTGAATAAAGGCGAGGGCTCAGATCAGGCAACTGCACAAGCCACTGAGAAACAAAGACTCATTTGATTCAAACCTGTTAATGTAATAAGTTAGGTAACAATAGTTATCATTGGACAAAAAATCTTGACTCTACCTCTCTGGTGAGATTTTTTGCCGGAGAAAGTTCCCTAACCTACTGTTATTAATATCATTGGTGATGTGTTACCTTATGGTGTAGAGGCCTTTCTGGATAGTGTGTATATTGTATACTTATTTTCAGGATTTGCAGGTAGTGTGTGGACTATCACAGTCCAATTTTGCAGTATATCTTAGAAATAAGAAACAAACATTTCTTCTTGTTAGCTACAGATACTTATTGAAAAAATTTCTACCCATCTTGAAAATTGTGTAAAACTAGTAATGCTTTACAGTACTGATCTTTAGTTGGAGAAGAGTATGTCCCATATGAGTAGTGAGTCGGTATGTAAGTAAAATAAAAGGTCTGTATATTGTAAGGACACATAAGTCTTAAGACTGAAGCCTATTGTTTTACTCATAGGTGCTCTTGCCTGACACCCTCTGAATGCTTTCTTGCATCTAGCTCAGCTTGCAATGCATCCTTGATTTTTATGAATTGAGTAATTGAGCTTCCTCTAATAAGGAAGGTTTTTGTCTATTGATGACTCTGTGGGTGGCACAGCACAGCTGAAATAAGTTTCCATTGTCAGATCATAAAAATAAGTAGTTTTATATGTTGAACTGCTAGAAGGGTAAAGTTAGGAGTCACTCAACAAAAATGTCATTGAGTAAACAACACAAACACAGTAAAATACAAAAATGCACACAAATCTAAGGTTAAGGAAAACAATGAGGCTGACCTGAATTGTGTAGTGGGTATTGAATGCTACAACCATAGATTTGATTTTATAGGTTGTGAATCTGAATATATGTAGAAAGCTAGTCAGTTAATGCTGAAAGATATGTTTTCCTGTAACCACATGTTATTATATCAATAGCCGAGTAAATTTTGTAATCTTTTGTATTTTCTCAGCATCAAACGCTACCTTGGGCTATACATAATACTAATATTATGAATCACTTGTGCTTATGATAGGAATGTCATTTTTTGTATAGGGTAATGATACAGTAATTTTTTGTATTTTTAATCACTACACCAAGTACAAATATGTAGCATGACTTAAAATATTCAAAGTACTCAGGTAATTTAATGTTTTCATATTTATAAGATTTTACCTAAAAATATTACAAATATACACACCATTTAGAGATAATCACCACTGATTAATACAACTTTACTGATGGTATTGACAAAACCATGAGTTATAAGGAAAGATAAAAAATATCTTCTGTGTCACATTTCTGAAGCTACTTAAAGGAGTTTTAGGGCTGCTTGTATAACTAGTTTAAGGATTCCAGGAACATTTGAACAAAATATGGTCATTTTAAGGTTTAAGTGACATAGCTCTCAGATGATAGGACATTTAAAACTGTTTTGCCTATCATAAGAGGAACAGCCAGAAACAAACTTTTCTCTTTTGATGTGTAAAGATGCACTTTTTGGATGTGAACATCAATGATTTTCCTATCAAACATTTTATGCCATATGACATGCACATAAAATGTTTGCCTCCATGGTTGATCATGATGATTTAAAGGGGAACGTGACAAAAATTTAATTATTTTTTAAATTATTGCAAACTGCTGTACAACTTACCAGAAATGTTAATTTTGACATACTTATTTGATAATGTCATATTTACTGTCAAATTTAGGTTATACCAGTTTTATGAGAATAATTCAAGTAGAAATTTGAGGGCTGATCTCCGTTTATGGTTTTATTCAAATCGGTTAAAATGTTTTAAATGTAACTTCTTAGCTTATTATATAATGATTTACATGATAATGAACAGTACTGTCCTGAAGTAGTAATTTTCAAAGAACGAGGTACATGCGTTACTTAAAAATTTAAATTTCAGGATCTCATTAATTTCCTGAACCTTTGGCAGTGATTTTATGTTCTTGGGTTGAGTTTCTTGGAAATTAATCTCCTTATAGTACACTGCAGTTCTTTCCCTTGGCATACTAGATTATGAACCTGTAGTACTGTAGCTATTCCTGTATTGTGAGGTATTAGCAATGTTATTTGGTTCTTTAGCAAATTATTGTAAATGCAGCAAACATCTGTTTGTATCTGAATAGTCTATGGTTTGCTATTTAAAGGGACTTACTTTTGCTAATTTTGTTACTGGTTGTACTGAAAATACGTATTAGATTTAAAGAGGATGACAATTCAATCCATACTTTCTATTCATTTTTATGCCAAGTTAGAACCCCCATACAGCAAAGAGTCTATCTGGTGTATGTCCTCCTTTGAATTGTTTGAACAATTTGTGAAATCTTTTGCCAAGTCTCTTTGGTGTAAATAAATAATTTCTCTTGAATTAATAAATAATTTCATTACAAAGTAAAACTGTTTGGCCTAGTCTGGTGCGATCCTTATAGCTTTACTCTTAGTTAGGCAGCTTCCGCTCCAATTTTATAAGGACTGTAACCATTATGATTAATTTAATTTGCTGATAACTGCAATTTTTTTTATAAAGAGATATTATGGCGTTTTGGGCTACACTTTGCTTTGAAATTTACTTTATTTTGTTGAGTGCTTTCCAGTGTAATTCATTATTAATTTTTTTACCTCATATTGCTGTTGGGAACATTAGCATCACCGAGTTTTCTTTAGATACTGTTCTCTTCACATACCCCTTAACTTGACCTGATGCTGATTAGGTGGTGGTATAATTTAAACTTACAGCTTTATATTGTGGAAAAAGTTTTTAAATTTGATTTTGTAAATATATTCATGCAAGTCTCTAAATGACAATATTTTGATAAGTGTGAAGATTTGAAACGAGCATGGATGCGGATGTATACAAAGATATTAAAGAAGATTCTTGAAAGGTGTTTACAAAATGCTTTCATGGCTGGAGGCACTGAGAAGATTATGGGTAAAGAGGTTTGCAGTTCTGACGTACAGATCTCCCTTTAGGGCAACATTTTGATTGAGTGAATTTGCACTCATGAGGTTTGTGTGATGTCTGAGAAGAGTTAATTCATTATGCAGGCCCCTTTTTGGCACCATTAAATAAATACAATATTAGCAAAATTTGAAGAAGGCTGTAACTTCTGTGTGGGGGATATGCAATATTCATTCATTTACTGTATTTCAACGTTATGCTGTGTATACCTTTCCTTTTAATGAAACTCTTGATACACTGGAGGATATTTGTTATTAATAGAAGAAAGCACAAAAAACCCATTTTACATTTGATCCTGCAAAGAGAAAATGTAAAGTGAAAACAGTGATGATGAAGATGAACATATGTGCAGGCGTATACAATAATGTATACACTTAAGATTCTTAAAGTACAGTACTGCTTTGAAATGAGGGAAAGGTATTCATAAGTAGATGTTCACAACCTTTGTTAGCTCAGAAAGACAACATTCTTTTTATACCCAACTATGAGTTAATAATGAAGTAAAAACAGCAGACCAATAAACTAAGGAGTATGGGAGGTGTGTTGAAAATATTAGAAGTAATGTTCATGGCTAAAGAACCATGTAGCTAAGAGTGAAATACTATTGTGAATTTTGTACACCGTACCTTAATATACTGTACTGTGCATCATAACAAAAGAATGAGAGAATTTACCCTTTTGATATTCCATATTATTCATAATTGTTTGCACAGGAAATTAAAACAATGTTCTTGAGTTGCAGTGTGTGTATAAAATTCCAATTACAATCTGGGTGGTGTATAAATGATCACTGAAAATAACTACTTTTCAAAATTCAAATTATGTTTCCTTTTCAGTAATGAGTTGCACAGACATTTAAAATTTTAGATTATTTTTCAGATAATGAATTTGCCCTTTAAAAGAAAACAAATAAGGAAGATTAAAGAAGCAATGTCAGGATTAAATACTAGTGGTTACCTTTGTGTGGTAATGTCCTGGACTCCAGTTGTCAGTTTTATATTATAGTAATGCCCTTGATTACCACATATACTGTTCAGTTTTAGCTATACAGTATCTTAACCCCAATTCAGAAACACTAGGTTTCCTGCACAATTCGTTGAGTAGCTTTAATCCCTGCTATCCTTCAATATTTAAATATTTATAAAATATATTTTCTCTGATCTGTTCATAAATAGAGTGTCAGCTTGGGTTTCTCTGCTTGTCGTCACTTGCTTCAACCACGTACATATTATACAAAATGGCAAAAGGTTTCCCCCAGTCTTTGAGATCTTCAAAATTTTGTACGCTGCTGTCTGTCCCTAATGAAAAGAAATAGAGGTATTATTATAGTATCTATTAAGATACAGTCAGATATCAGCAATAAAAAATTAAAGGTACCTATATTTTACACACAACAACTTCCATGTATCTTAGTTAACACTGCTCAAGCTATTATTTTGAAGAAAATAAGATATTTTTAATTTGTAGATTACCTGGAATAAAGAAATATTTATATAAAAAAAATGTTCCCAAGCCCATTAATCATAAAGAACCGTCATTTACACTCCCATTATCCCCAGATATGTTTATTCTCACATCCTATAGGCATAAGTGGTAGGAGAGCTAAGAGCAAACATTCACACATGCTTGCCTTTGATTCACTGGTAAAATAGTAACTATCCTCCTCTTTTGTCCACAGGTCTGTGGTGTTGACAATACAGCAACAAGAATCTACCCAGCTCTTGCTTCAGCAGTTCCGAAAGTGTCCTCTGTTTAAATTTTCTTCATCTTTTTCGCCTGTTTTCTTAATACTGCTGCAAACCTTGTCATCTTTTCTTATTGTTACTTACAGGTTAAGTTTAGCTGGCCATGTGTAATTATCTTGTCTTATTATCTTGCTCTTTGTATGTTAACTTTTCTCTCTTTTCCTTATTATTGATGTAGAATTCATATACTTCATCTCATGAAAGTTTTTTCTATTGATGATAGTTTTTTCTATAATCTTGATATAGTACGTATTAGTGGTTAGTTGATGGGTCACCACTTGCTGACCTCCCTTATCTTACTAAATTTTCAGGTGATATTTTGTTTTACTAATTATATTTTTCCAGAAATTTTGTGTCTTGTCCTGCAGCATGTAATTGGTTTCTATATTTCCTATCTTTCTGCAGTATAAGGTCATGTTCTGTGGTCTCAGTACTGTGTATATTTTGTGTCATTAGTTCTGTGGTCTGTAAGTGCTGTGATTGTGTACTGAATTTTGTCATGCTTCATTTATTGCAAGTACTGTAAAAGAACATGACAGGTTTTCTGCCTCAGGTAACCTGACATGCCTTTATGTCTTTCCTGAACAGAGACCTTCAAATGCTTTGCAGTACCTGTTGGGGCCTGCTCTCACCTGTGATGCTTACTGGGACTGGTTGGCTGACCAGTGGATCCAGGTTGGCCTACCAATGGATGTGTCATGAGAAGAGAAGGTATGGAGTGAAGTGTTTTGTGTTATCTTCTGGATCTTCCTCTTCAAGCAATTGTGCAGTTTCCCACTGCTCAGCCTGCCATCCACCTGTCTCCTCTACCCAGTGACTGGACTGCTCCCTTATCACTGGCCACTCCCTCACCTGCTCCTAGCCTGCTCTTCCTGTGCTATTTGCTGCTTATCAGACTTAGGCTCTGTCGTATGCTGATGTACCAACGTTTGACTCCTTTTCACACAGCTACAGGATAACATTTTCTTCTGTGCCTGGTGCCATGCAGGATCATCTTCACCAGGTCACTTTGTTTGTCTGCAGGCAGAACTGGTTCACAGATTCTTCAAGCTAGGGCTTTTCAGATGTTATTGCTGTAGCTTCTGCTTGTTCTTGCCAATTCTCAACCATCAACCAGTATCACGCAAAGAGGAACAGATTTTATAGTTAGTGTGGCAAGAGGGATATTCATGCCTTTATTCACGAGAATTCCAACTTTCTCCATATGGCCCTCCAAAAGAACCTCTGTTTCTCCAAACAAAGGTGAAAAAGCAGCCCTTTTACAAGGATGCTCTTACACCATGCAATGGGAGCTATCTTGCAGGCTAATCAGGTTAAGTAGAACCTCTCTCAAGTTCTCTCCAGTCTAACTAGGGCACTCTGTGAACTGCTACAAAAGTTTCCCCTTCAGCGCTTGACATGAAAACTGCTTTACTTCTAAGCTTCACATCTTTGAGGTGAGTGAATGAGCTGTATACCCTTTCAGGCAGTAACCTATATTCTTCAGCTGGTCTGTCCTTTGTTCCTGACTTTGTCATCAAAGCCAGAAGTAAAGACTGTACCACTGCCGCTTTTAACTTTCCAGCCTTGTCATCTGGTAAACTCAAAGGACCTACTACTCTGTCCAGTAGGAGCCATCTGCCATAACCAGAAGAGGATAAGATATCTAAGAAGTTTTAACTCTAGACTATTCTTGTTTGCAAACTGGTAAAGGAGACACATTTTCAATAATAAGGTATTATCTTGGAGGCATATTTGAAGGTTTCTGAAGATGAGGTTAATCAGGTAAAAAGACTCTTTATGAAACCAAGGCCCCCTCAATTTTCTCAGCCTTCTAGAGGAATATGGAGATTGTGGCTATTTTAAATGCAAGTGACATCTAAACTTGACAGACAGTGGGGGGAGGGGGATGCCCTTCCAAAAAGTGATGAAATCTGATTAGTTACAGATTATCATTCAGCCTGATGATAAAGTACCCAGGAGCCAACTCACATATTGAAGAGCAATTTCACACTTAACAGCCTATCATATCTAGTATTTTGTTATTATTATTCAGCTTAAAATATTGATTTACTTATTCAATTTCAGAGATACATCTTTAAAAAGAATTGCTTCACTGCATGCCAGGTCAGTGCAAGATAAATGTTCACCCCAATCCCATGCCTTTTGTCAGGGAAAGTGGGTGGATTTGAGGACTCACAGGAGCTACCAAAAATAAGTTTTTCCTATGTCAAAACCTGTTTTTTGATAGGGTAGCTGCTATTTGTCCTCAAAGGAGTTTACACAAAGGAAATTGACAGGTGACGAAATGGCTTAGCTCCTAATAAATAAACAGTCCAAGGTATAGTCACATATTATTAACCATTTTCTTCATTCCAGATACCCATAGAGTTTGGCGATAAAGAACAGGAAACAACACACAAACACTATCTAAATGTGCCATAATAGCTACCAAGACAGAATGCTTCACCAAACGATGAAATACAACAGGAAAAGATGAATTCCAGAAATCAATAAGCTGCTGCTAACAACTGGTGTACACCCATCAGCCAGCAGAAAAAAACTGAAGCCCATTTGCTAGTAGTTCCTCTCTTTCCTTGAAATTGGGCGGGGCAAGTTACCTAACCAAAACAAAATAGCGCGACCCGCGAATTTCAAAACTTTGCTCTTAGTTTCACTCACTCGACAGCTAATGTAATTACTTGGTAAGTTACTTATGTAAAATTTTGACTTTGTGCCCAAGCAGCAAGCAAATATGGTGCTTACTGACAGACACAGCATGCGGCAAGGGTTTTAGTAATGCACTTGTTTCATTAATTTCATGGAGGTGACAGTCCAGCCCTTGTTTGTTGGCCTAAAGCAACCCTTCTGCTCACCTTATGTCTTTGAGCCAAGAGTAAGGGAAGACTTGCTTGGCAGGCGGCTAGACAATAGGAATCTCTTAGAAGGGAGTTCCTTTGGACTACCCACCTCCAGAAATGCTTCAGTTTTTTTAGATGCATCAAGAAGGGGTGGGGCATATACCTGGGCAATCTCTCTGCTTCAGGTATGCAGACAGAAAACAGCCTTGATCTGCCTGTAAACATCATGGTTATTTTTTTTACACCTTAGATACCTGAAATATTATGAGACTGTGATAGTTACTCAGTACTGATGCTGAGCAACACTGCTACCATAGTACCACACCCCAAGATTCACTATGGTGTTCAGCTATCAGTCAAGAACAGTCTGTCCAGAGGGAATCCTTTGCCAGATTAGCTCAACTACCAGGGACAGTTAGTAAGGACAGATAGTCCCTGCTCTCTCGTGAGGCAAAAGGCTTTTAAAGTTTGGGGAAACTCCAGCGAATCACCCTGTTTGCTACATGGTTATATAGGAAGCTCCTGGTGTTCTGCTCTCCCATTCCAGGTCCCATGGCTGTCTTAGGAAATGCCTTCTAGCAGATCTTGGAACATTAAGGACATGAAGAATGCCTTCTGGCAGACCCTAGCAGATCCTGGAACATTAAGGACATGAAGAATGCCTTCTGGCAGACCCTGGGACAATCTAGATATCTTCCCCACTCCTCCTGTCAGTGATTCACCAAATGATCAACTGAGAGTTTGTTACTGGGTCTAACCCTGGTAACTCTTTATTGGTCCCATGCCAAGTGATGTCCCAATCTGCTAAGTCTTCTGGCCAACACAGAGGTTCCCATTGGGTCCAGTCTTCTCTGGTAGACATACATTTTGAAGTAGCTTTACTAATGTGTACCAGGGAATGGAACATCTCTGACTGGTGTTGTAGATATGGAGCTACTTTTCAGCAGAATACGGACTTACTCATCCACCTTTGTTGACAAGCTCTTCTGTCTCTCAGTCCTGTAATAAAGCTTACTCCTCCGAATTGAGTTAGGTCTTCTGACTGAAGGTCATGGATCTCTCTCCCAAGTGAGAGTTGTTGATTATCAGTGGAGCACTGAACAGGTTTTTCCACCTCAGAACTTTGGCCTTTGGAGTGGGATGACACTTCTCCACTGCCCCACTCAGGCGCTGTAAAGCCCATATGAGAGGCCTTGGATTGAGATCTTACCCTCAGAACTTGTTCTGTTAGCCTTACCCTCATTGTAGTGTTTTGAAGAGTTACACAGCCATTTCTTCTTGTCTGGCACTCAGAGGACTGAAGACTCCTCCCTCTCTCGTTGTTAAGTTTGGTGAAAACTCAGAACCGTCATTTTTCCATTCCCCATCTCCAGGAGTTTGTTACCGGGGCGTCTGAAGAAATGCTTTTGTATCCAGTGCCAACCCTGCACCACTATCTAATGAAAACCTGGCCTCTTAGACCAGTGTTGGGGTTTCTTTGTTAGTACTGGCAGACACATGAAGGTGGTGTCCAACCTTTTTGGCTTGAAGAAACAATCAAGCAAGCATATGTTTCCTTTTGAAAGAGGATGGTCATCCAATCCAGGCAAAGCTAAGGACACTGGGCTGTCTTTAGCTCTTCAGAGAAACTTTTTGGTCTCACAGGTAATAAAAACAGGTGTATGGTGGTGCAAGACACCCTGCTTTATGACTTGTGATGGCTGCTCAACAGGTTGTATGGTCTCTGCACTCACCTTGGACAAAAAAGCATCTCACTTAAGGTAATCTGGTGGCATGAGGCTTACTTGCAGGTTGAATGGAAAATTATGGCTCTCTCTCTCTCTCTGTTTAACGGGGTTGGAGGGGAATCTATCATCTTAACCGTTCAATTTAGACTGACCAAGATACTAGCTACTTTCTGACTTGTGCTACCCTATTTTCAGATAGCACTTGGTTCTTCAAAGTTTTGCTAGGGTGAGAGTTCAGACACATCTCTCACTCTGGCTAAAGGCCACATCAATCTCACATTCCTTACACCAGATTGTATAGGAGGTTACAGGAGCCATTGGTATCCTGCTCAACTTGCCAGTCAGTTGTGAGACTAATGAGCATGAAAGGTAATGGTCTACATTGCTGTAGGAACAAATATAAAATGTTTAAAGCAATTTGTAATTTTAGTTGGTATAATGACAACAGCTTTTTATCATAATCTGACTAACTACCCCAAACTGTATATAATGGCTTTCAGATTCCATATTCCCATCCAGTGAGTATCTATAACTCACAGATTAACATGTCTACCAAGCTTTCTAGGTTTTATGCAGATATTTCCAACAAGACTGGTTGGACAGAGTTGAGGGAAGGCCTCCATTCACTTCCTACCACTCTTCTTTATGTTGTTAGATTTGATGAAGTATTGTTTCTCTTCAGGAGTATGGCATTGTTTTGTAGGAATTGTTGTTTCCAAGCAACTCTATTTTCTTCAATTACAGCAATGTCTTCATAGACTCGATGCTGACAGGATGAGCTCACAAACATGTAGCATAGGTGAAGACACTTTCTGAGAACTAATGTTCTTTCATACCCTTGAGCTGTGATACCATTCCAGCAATGATTGTCATGCATATTATAAGGACTGTTTGCTACTTATATGGTCTAGTTGCTGACGGCTTATAGCTTAAATTTCATCTTATGGCATGTGTTCTCACTGAACAGTAGCAGAAACAAGATCCTACCTGGATACTGCATTTCATCAAAACAGGTGTGCGTTCTCTATTGCACCTTTTGAGGTCAACTCCTCCTCCATACTTGAGAAGTTTCACTGGAGTATCTACTGCTTCTGAAATTTCTAGCTTTATCTCGCATGGAGGATAGGGTAACAACTTCAGCACCTTCAAGGATTTTTGCCTCTGTGGTGCCCATCACTCCTGTGATGCTCCTCTTTTAAAAAAAATTTCTCCTGTGATGCTCCTCTTTTAAAAAAATTTATCTTCAAATATTTCCTCAGCCTCTTTCTGACCCTTTTCTCATCTGATGAAAAGTGAGATTACTTATAATCCACCTACATTGTAGATCTGCTGTTTTCCAGAGTCCCAGAAGTCCATGAGAGACTATGATGAGTGATATTACACACTTTTTAAGCATGTCCCATATGTGTTACTATGAGATTTTCCTCCTCTTTTTTGGCAATGGAAGACTATCATGGCATGGGTTCTCCTTGGTTGCTGTGTTGCATGTCCTGATTCTTGTCCTTGGAATTAAGATTTCAATGAGTTGAATTCACTCAGAAAAATTCTTCACCAACAAATCAAAATTCTGTATAAGAACAGACAATTTTGCCATAAATGCCAAGTAACATTATACTGTATTACTGTATAAAAAAATCACAAAATCAGATACTAACTTCAGGAGATTATACTGCTGAGTTCTTTAACTAGTGATTCTGCACTTGGGTTAGGTGACTAAATTTATGTTAAAGCTTCAGTAAAAGTAACAGGTTTCACACTCTTAGAAGCAGAGATTTATTTTAGCACCAGAAGCTAAATAGGATAGCACATGGCATGCAGAAAGGTTGATATGGACAATAATGTAATTATGTATGTGTGGTTTAAGGGTAGGGAATAAGCTCTTACATTAACTACCAGAATAGAGTACAAAAAAAAAAAAAGTTATTCAAATAGGGTGAGGAGAGGGTTAACTAGAGCGTTTTTACCAGACCCGAGAGAAGATAAGGAGTTTACTGCTGAAGAACTTCCTTCACCACTGCCGCCTCCCTCATAGGCATAATTACGAAGATCATCATAACTTGAATTTTCTCTATGGACAGCATGTTTTCTATCTCTTTCTTGGCAGCTTGTTACAATTACATCAACACTGGCCATTGCCAAGTTCACATTTACATCTGAAAGCCAGGAGATGCTAAGTCAATTATACTAATTATAAAGAAATGTACTGTATATGGTTTACCAATCATGGACTTAATTATAATAAAGCACTTTTTATATAAGCATAACAGAAATTCTACAAATCTATTAAAGTGGTACATCCTGAAACACGTTCATATATTAAGGGAAGTAAAAAAAAGTCTCGTTGTTCTATTTCCATTATGGGAATCACATCAAATAAATTAATGGATTATCAACCATGAACAAGGGAAACCAAATAGTACCTGTGACAATAAATGGTAATAATATATTCTGTCAGTCAACTTACATTGTCAATTAATATGCCCTGTTTACAACTAACCTATGACTAATTTTCAGGAGCTGGCTGGTCACATTCATCAATCTATGTTTCGTCTAGACTAAGAATAAATAATGAAATGGGGAAGGAGCAACATTAAAAACAGCATTATAATGGACTGATTTACTTAAAATTGGCATTACAACAACTATGGTCACTCCAATGCATGTTTGTCACTCCAATGCATGTTTAACAGTACAAAATCAAATTAATTAAAGAAAAGTGACAGATTACTCTGTAATTAGTATTCAGCCATCTATGTTAACTGCATTTGATATTAAAAATATATATTAGCACATTGCCTTTTCACTATTTCCTTTTCAATAGAGTGGTGTTATCCTATAGTATAGACTTTAAAACCCTACTTTGTATTCAATTTTGATGTGCAGGACAATACTGTTCTTAAACAGCAAATCAAATTATTTCTCAAAAAACTGCTTTGGTGATATAATGCCATTCATAAGAACATGGCATATCCTACTGTTGAACCTCTTTATATTTGGCACATTACCACTTTGCTTCACCTGGAAAATATTTATAGATATATGGAAACCAAAATCCCAAACTCAAACATACCAGAGGCCCAAAAGAGCAGTCAAAGCTATCAGCCCTATGACCCTTGTGAGGAGTACCACACCCCATAAGTGATCCTGTTCTTTGATCTTATCATTTACCTGCTGACCAATAACTTGAGTTGCCTCATCCAACTTTTATTGTCTATTTTTAATTTTTGCTAAGTATTTTCACAGTTACCACATCCCATTTTGCCTTGTGTTAATTTGTCTTCAAGATATTGGTTTCAAAGTAAATTTCACTCTATCTCAATACTGTAATGTCTTAATACAGAAGAGGGTCGGGTAAAGAAATCTGATGAGCTGTGTGAATCGATCAACCTTTAACCACCCCCCATGACTTTGCAATGAGGAATAACTGACTGAAGAACCAACAACTGGCATAATCCTGATGGCACCCTTCTCCAGCATGATTACTTCACTTTCTAGAACTTTTTTTAGTGGTGTTTGAAGGGTAGGGGCCACAGGCAATTTGTCATGAGAGTTGAAGAGAACCCACATCAAGAAACAGTTGAGGGAAGCCAATGGACTCTCAGGGCTTCCAAGCATCCTGGAGGCACCCCTAAACCTGGAGAAGGGTAAAGGGACAAGGAGACTCCACCTATGGCCACCCCTGGCAGGAGGTTTATATAGACTACTTCTGCTACCTGAATGGAAAGGAAATCAAGAACAATAATGCTACGAAGAACAGCAATGAGAAGGATGAGAAAAATGGTGAGATCTCTGTTGCTGAGTAGAAGAACAACACTGGTGAAGTGACCTTAGTTATGAAGCAGCCTGGGCAGATAATGACAATGAGGAGGCAATGGCCCTGAAGTTAATGATAGCAGTTCTTGTTGTGGTAGATCTTACTTTGTCTCTCAGTTCCTTAACCAATTCCTCCAGGAAGAGTATGAGAACCGTTGGGTCTGGGACAAGCAAATCTACTGAAGACAGCAACTTGGAGAGGTCATACAGGTTCATGTGCTGTTTCTTGGTCAAGATACTGACAAGCAGACCATACATACAGCACAGTGAATGATTAGCAATGTGTGACCAAGAGAAAGAACAAGATGATGAACTCTGGCTGCATCCTTCGCAAAATGAGAACCTAAAGACAGAATGGAACTGGTAGGACTAAGGACACACTCTTGCCAGTTAAAAAGCACAAGGCTCCCCTTGCTAATCCACTTGCACGAATCCATTTCTGAGGCTGACTGGATGACAGAATGGAACTGGTAGGACTAAGGACACACTCTTGCCAGTTAAAAAGCACAAGGCTCCCCTTGCTAATCCACTTGCACGAATCCATTTCTGAGGCTGACTGGATGACAGAATGGAACTGGTAGGACTAAGGACACACTCTTGCCAGTTAAAAAGCACAAGGCTCCCTTGCTAATCCACTTGCACGAATCCATTTCTGAGGCTGACTGGATGACAGAATGGAACTGGTAGGACTAAGGACACACTCTTGCCAGTTAAAAAGCACAAGGCTCCCCTTGCTAATCCACTTGCACGAATCCATTTCTGAGGCTGACTGGATGACAAAGCAAGGTCTGAAGGAGGCTGGTGCTTCCTTTACAATTTCCTCCATTGGCAACAGAGGAAGGTGTGCCTAAGAGGAACATCCTTAGATCCTGTAAAACTCCCAAATCTTCTCATCTAGATCAGGCAAGTGGTCACCCTTGCTCATGGACTTATTGTAACCATAACCAGAACGCTACCTGTCATCCACAGCATGACATCCCTATGCATGCAGAAAAAAAATTTGGTTAAGGGAAGCTCAAATGTTGTGGAACCCAAAGCTTCATCATCATTACACAGGATGGCTAAAAGGATGAGAAAGCAAATGTTAACAGTCATCCCCCTAAAAATATTTCAAGAAAACCCTAGTAGGAATCATGTAAACCAATAAAAAATTAAAATAAAAACATGAAAATATGATGACAAAAGTTACATATGGAAAAACTGCAATAAAACAAAACAGAAGATCAGTAGGCTACTGAGAGTAACTACAGGGCAACAAATCAGTTACTGGGCAAAAGGTACCCCTCTGAATTAATTCACTAAACATTATCAGTACATCACACTAAATGAAATGAAATGTGGAACACTGAAAATGAAATGGTACACTACTAAACAAGGCAGAAATGCTGGAAGCCCTGGAGCAAACGGCAGTATTTCTAATCACTACAGAAGTTCACACAAGAATGACTAGTGTGTTTGCAATAACAATCTAAAACTAAACCATGTCAGAAATCCAAAAGAGTAGCCAAAGCTATCAGCCCTAAGATCCTCATGATGAATACTACTCCCCCTACAAATGATCTTATAAATCTGTTGGCCATTAACTTAAGTTACAATATCCAGGTTTGTTTTTACCTGTCTATTTTCAGTTTCTACAGAGGACAAAATGGTACCACTGTACATCCTAATTTGCTTGTGTTAGGTTTTTCAAATTATTGGTTACAAAGTAAATTTCACTCTACCCTTTGTTGATTACAGCCACCCCATGACTGAAAGTAGTACAATATCAATGAATGATCCCCCTAACAGGTACCATTTACAGTGAGTATTAAGTGGTACATTTTAGACAACTCTAAAGGTTCTTCACAGCAAACCTTTGGCCTCAGCTGCATTGCTTTCTGCCTCCATCTGTTCAATCATTCCCTTTAGCCTCTTCTCTCCTAGTTTTCCAACTTCAAATTTTACCACAATAAAGTCATTTGGGTGAGCCCAATGTGATTCGTGAAATGTGACTCAAGTAGTTTCACTAAATTACTTTAATAACTATGAGCAATATATTAAAATGTTATTCATACTTAGTCATCACTGTGTGGTACCCTTACACAGTGCATCTTGCACAGCACATTGCAGGTTATATAAAAGTTCTTTGCAGTGCTCTTATTCATCATCTGCATTACCATTCATCAGTTTCCTTTAGATATGTAGCCAAATTTACATTTGGCTCTGCAGCCTCTTGAATGATCCTGTTATGGAATGTCATCCACACCATGACCTACACATACACCGTAATATGTTTTACTGTGAGGTTTGGGTCTGCTCCATTGACCATTTCCTTTTATGGTTATGTAGCTCTGCCCTTTAGGGTAGACTTTTATTTTGATTTAGGATCTTATTTAGCCCTAGGCCTAAAAGAACCTGTCCAGTATTTTCTTTTGGCATTAAGGTCCTTGGTATTTTATTTACTGGAGTTTTTTTAAATTTATCTCCCATGTTTTTCTGCTGCTGCCCTTTTATTTACCCTTTACATCACTACTGAGGATATGACTGTACATTCCTTTGCCCGAGGGACTTCAGCTACTTTACAAGGCTTCACTTGAAATCCCACGGCTCTTACCCATCCTCTTCCCTACCTCACATTCCCCTGAGAGCTTGGATAGGAATGCAGTGACTGCTTAGGCTAGCCTCAAATTTCTAAACTTTTTTAAGTTAAGTGCCAATAACCTCCTGGTGAAGTCGTCATTTTTTTTCGCCACTGTTTTGATGGCCTGGCATCTTTGGTCATTCTAATTTTGGGGGGTTTGCTCATTTTAACTACCTTGAAATGTTGCTTTTAATATTTTTACCAATTCAGCAAAAATTATCTTTCTCGTTCTTATCCTCTTTGTTTTATTCAGATTTGCTTGATTTTAATGTTTCTGTCAGTACACTTCAGTCATGCATATTAATAGGGTCGTACTCTGTGACGAGTATATTACAGGTTTTATATGATACATGTAAAGTGTACTTTATCTACTTGGCTATTTTCTATCTTCTGGAGTCAAAAGTCTGCAAAAGAAACTTTTGGCATCTGTCTTACAACATCACTTTAAAGTGCACTGGCACTTGTTATCTGTTATGTAAAAATGTGGGACGCAAGATATTTTGTAAAGTAACACTAGACAAGGTATTGTCTATACTGGTTGTGCTGTAGCTGGTTCACTTAAGGTAGATTCTTGGGCCTATAAGACGTTTGTTTGGCGGCCTCTGATTGGCTGGTACCAGGAGGTAGGCGGCTCGCTCACTGTCTCATTTTAACGTCTGTAGCTCAGAAAACTAGCAATGTTTATATTTCTTCATTTGTCTCACATTTTGCACAAGATAGGAAAGTTTTGGTCATATCATAGGATTCCTTATTAATGTATAACTAAATCATGATTTCCTGAAATCAATAAGATAAAACACAAAGGAATTACAACGAGTAAAAATGAAGAGAGAAGCATTTAATTCTTTATACCTGTTTTTACTATCATTGGATTTTGCATCATTCATGCGATCAAGATAAAATAAAACTTGTGTTTTCATACAATAAATTCACCCTGAATACGCTGGTGCTTTCAAATTTTAGATGTGTGTAATATGTGAAGAGAAAATGAAGAATATGTCTTATTATGTTGCATCTGTTTTTGACTCAGTTTGGCAGTAGTACATCTTTTTATCTCTTACCATAAAATCTATTGGCGATGTAACGAATATAAAATTCTGTCTTTTTCATAATTTGTTTGAGCTACTCTTACATCAGAATGTTTATTCCTTTATCGTTCCATTTGATAATTATGTAGGCCCATTATTTATCATGTAGCCTACAGTATGCAAATTTCTCACCTAGACTAAATTGAAGCCAACACATCCAGATGCATCCATCTGATTATTAAATTTTACTTATCAAATATGTCCAGACATACGGACATGTACGATATTGGAGTGAAAAAGTTCGACAGTCATAATAGGAATTCTATGCATTTATTTATAGAAAATTTAATGACATAATAATACGGTAAACATTTTCGAAACTGCGAACTTCTCATATCACTACTTGGTAACTCTCTTAAATCCTCGCTTGATATTGGTTTGGGGAGCTCTGCCATTTAAAATACTGTATATGGAAGTCCATTAGTTTTGAAATTAAGAATGAAGAAAAATGTTGTAGGGGTCCTGTTGGATGATGACCCCATTCCACCCCCAAGTGCTATGATGTATGAAACCTAATCCCCTTAAGGGTTAAAAATACTAAGGCAGGTATGCCAACTCTGCCCTAATTACTTGGTTTGCCTTCCCTGTACCTCCTTTTACTTAAACTCTGCTTCCATTGTTGTTTTACCTCTCCTTCTAGTACTGTATGACTGTGCTCACAATCAACTCTCACCCCAATAAGGTGGAAGAACTGTTAAAACAAGATGCTGTTCAATTTCTTCAGTAGCACCTAATGTACAGCATCACATTCTTATTTATATTTGTAATGATCATATATCTGGGTAGAAACATAAGTACTGTACAGAGTAAAATCCAACTACTTGCAAGTGCAGCGATGTTCATGGTTCTCACATATTTTCCTTACTGAACTTGCATCTAAGACTTTAGCAGCTGCTGTTGGCCGTTATTAATGCAGTTTCTTTTAATGTATTACTGATAATGTTGTAATGTATGGTCTACATTCAAATGCTGTACTAATTTATGCAGGAAAGCCATAAAATACTTATGAATTTATACCTTAAAACAAGAGCTGTAGAATTCCATGTGGTGAATTACAAGGGGCCACATAAAACCAATCAAAATTCTAAATTGGCAGCCACAATTCATGCATCAAATCTTTGGTTTTATTTGTGAATCCCAGCACTCTCAAACAAAAAAATTCAAGACAGCATGAGACCACCCTAAGGAACCCATATGCAATTTTTTAGCATATCTTTGAAAACATCATATAACCTGGTCAGCAATGTTGTTAAGCAACCAGTTTTGAGAGGGGCCAAGTTATGGTCATATAAAGTAGTTTAACCAGGACACCACGTTACATTTCAAGACTCATAGGGCTGACCTGAAGGATTTGTTCTTAAATGAGGGTGGAAACTGGGAGAAAGACACAGTTCATGAAGTTGAGCAGCTAGGTGGGAAGAGACCACAGGGAACAGAAAACAATGCAGTTGGAGGACAAGGAAACACTTTAATGGAACCCTAAACGCTGTCTATGGTGCACTGTGTAAGGTGCACTGCTGGTGATAACACCCCAGAATGGAGAGGGGCTGATGATCATAACAAAAGTTTGAATCCCATGCATTCTGAAGTTCACTAAAAACAAAATATAAATTATAATATTGCTATTGGGTATCAAATAAGTCAGGTATGTGTGTCAGTGCCATACAGTACTGTAATGACAACAGAAAAGGAAATGAGGTCACATCTTATCACCTAAGTGGTTCAATGGTAATGTTCTTTGACAAAAAGTCAGCTTACATGAAACCTTTTGTCGATAAATTAAATAAAGCTTTACATAATATGGACAGAAGTATTATGAGTAAAGAAATAAAGTCCCTACGTTTCATATTTAGTATGATTTATGTAAAAAACTGACTCTGTAAATGCAATCTTTACAAGAATATGGAGAAAATGTTAAAACTTACTTTTGTCTTTAGGTATCATGCTGCCTCCATTAGACAATGTGGATGTGGCAGGAACATTCAAAGCTGTTAAGTCAAGAATGGTCACTCCTCCCTCCCTGCCTCCACCACCTTCATCATCCTCGTATTTTACATTTATCTCTTGCACCCCTGGGATAGCATTAGTGTCCTTGGAGAAATGATGCCTTTGTCTACGTCGATGACAAATGAAGACAATCCCCAATATGACTGGAATATTATGAATTGAAGTTCTATATACTAGATTATCAACATTTCAAAAGAATTAGTAATTTTCTAAAGATTATACAGTAGTATCACAAAACTGAAAAGTAGTCATTGAAATACAATCGAGGTTTACCAGTTATCATAGTATATACGCTGTGCCTTAATTTCATGTACAGGGGTACATTAGATATACGGGAAATACTCTCCTTCACAACCTGCATGTACTAATAAAACCAAGTAGTACATCAAGTACATCACACAGATTGAGCAAGCGATGTAACCCTAATTATCAGTGCATATCATTATTCATGTAAGTGCAATAAATCTTTTCACTTTTAAACAGAGCAGAGAGAGGGTGAATTTTATTGATTAAATATTAACTGCAGTACTGCTCTAGGTCAGTAAGTTTTATAGTTCAATGCACTGACTGGTTAACTTGTAATCAAAGTAGCAGTGAACCTAAACAAATGTTTTAACTAAGTATTTCAGGATGAGTATGGCAGGGCATGACTGCATGTGCAAACATTTTCAACCGTCAAGTTAAATAACACAGATTTTCCAAGTATTAAGCAAATATTCACTTGAAAGACACAAACCTTACCCTTTTAAACCAATAATTACCTTTTACAGAACAATGGCATGTCATACTAGATTAAAATCTATCATTTGTTAATACTGCATGTCAAAACATACTTGGTATCGAGTCCACCCAAACCAATCAAACCATCCTTTCTCCCCAAACCTTGCTCACTTCCATCCATCCCGTGGTGAAGGGAATAGAGGGATTAGATAAGGTTATTACCTTTTTATCTTTATCTTTTCTTGATAAGTTCGCTATAATTACTGTGTGCTACTGGCACTGCTTACTTAAAATTTTTGTTTCTTGTCTTTACTTGTGCAGGGATCTGACCTCAAATGTCATCCACTGGTGGGGTCCTGACTAATTTCCTTTGTGACTGGTAATTTTTGTCTTTCACTGATATTGCATATTGTCACTTCTTTAACTTCCATACTGATAGCCCTTGGATGTATATTCCACCTGTTTTGTAGACCAGTCCTCAAATGTATCATAAGGACTTGTTCACAAGTTTACAACCCTATCATAAGGATCTAAATAGTGATCCAGATGCTAATCAGTGCTAACCAGTCATCTTTTCATAGTACTTATTAAAGCAGAGATTGAATGTAAAATTTTGGTTGGTATTTGCACGAACATATTCTGTCAATGTCTACTATGACTATGTGCTAGCAAGAAGGTACAATAAAGGTTCTTTATTTACTAAAACAAAGGATGAAATCACAGAAGAAAGCAAGGTAATAAATAAAGGCTCCAGGCATATGTTTCCTGGATGTACTATGTATAAAAAACCTCAGTGCATGCAATTAAAGATCAAGAATTATATTTTGTTTAGTACCTCAAATGACTGCAAATAATCTTTGCTACGTCATACTTACCTAACATTTACAAATTTACTAAAACTGATCATTAGTGGATAAGAACCAACCTGTATACCTCTTCAAGTTGAGTATAATTTTCTAAGCTGATCAAGGTTAAACTTCCAAAACCAAAGTATCTGTATCATGCTTTTAAACATAAGAGCCTCTTACCTAAAATTCTTACCAAGTATGAGAAGACAGGCTATGATGGCAGCTAGAGCAGGTAAACTTGGTTGAAATTTGCTGACCTTTTCAACCATTTCACAATTGGCACCACTAAAACCATGAGGGCAATGGCACACATATGATGGTTGAAGGTTATTGCAGATGCCACCATTTTCACAAGGCCCAGATAAGCATTCATCTTCATCTAAACAGCTATGGAGGTCTTTTGATAAGAGACTGCCTTCAGGACATCTATGAAGGAAAGACAGCAAGACTTAAAACAAGAAAGGTATCAAACTAAATTACTTTTCACAACTCTAGGAAGGCACCTCTCCAAACTAAATGAAATTAGATAAGCTACCTGTAACAAACTCTAGTCTCATTTTAATTTGCTAGCTTATACAGCAAATGTACAGTACAGTATATTAACTTACCGGCATTCATGTTTCATCCATAAATCTTTACATATAAAGGGTGCTATACAGCTCACATTAAGGCACTGGTCAGGGGAAACACACTGTGAAGCCAAATTATGGAAGGCTGTAGCATCAGCCCACTGCGTACTACTGAGGGTAGGAGGGAGGGGTAGTGAGTTTCCATTAAGGCGGACATCATCTAAGCAGCCTAGAAAAAGAAGTACAGTATTCTGATTAATTTTATTATTGTAAGCATTAAAAACACATCTTTCTTTACAAAACAGCTGCAGTATACTGTATACACCTTCATTTTCTTTTTTGTAGGTAAAGATAAGAAAAAGTATAAAGAAACTTCACTTACCATGTTTATAATCATTCTGCACTGAAAAGACATCTGCACTTGAGTGATACACTGATCCACCAATAAAAACTCCCTCTTGTGCATCAATGCTCATTAACATATAATCTGAGACCCCAGAGGTTTCATTGTACTTTCGTCCTTCTCCACCATCTAAAGCAAGAGTGATTGTTGCCCCATATCGCTGAACTCTCACCAGATGCCACATTCCATCACTAACAACTATAGAAGAAAGCCAAAGATATTTTTCTTCTGGAACTGGGGTATTCAAGTTATAACGGAAGTATATGTGTCTATTTTTCACTTCTAGGATACCATATGTCTTAGTATTTTGATCTGATATCCTTAACAGCTCGCCAGTTTCTTCCCAAGTTCGAAATCTTAAGTGAATGTCAGTACGGAATGAACTAGGCACAAATGAAAGAGAATACTTAACATAAGACTGGTTTTTGAAATAAGCAGGCACTGTTGGTTCATCACAATCTGCTCCTGTCCACCCAGAATTACACAAACAAACAGGATGAGTTAATGAACCAGAACAGATACCATTAGGTCCACAACCAGCCTTAGTAGTGTTTGTAGAGCACATTTTACTGAAATAAGGGCATCCCACTTCTGTATTGCCCTGGAGAGCAGGGTTGGCAAAGTCATAAAAGTGACTATTAACCATTAAGTTCCTTATACATCCTTTAAAATGGTGTCCATGTGGTTGATAATGCCAACTGTAAGATCCAGATGGAAGTGGAGGATGCGCTAAACCCCCCACCTGAAGGGGGCTATTGACATTCAGTTGCTCACTGAATGGAGGGACGGTACCAAAGACCTGACACTCTGAGAGGTCAACTAATTCCTCTCCATCAGGTTCCCTCTTATATTTTGGGGCACCTTCACAGCGATCCACATCAAGCCTCACATTCTGCAAGTAAAATAAAAGATGTATGTACACAGTACACTACATAGATTTTCTTTGCCCAGTATCTTTGCTTGTTATATGAAGCTTATGTGGTCTGCAAATTGACAGTGAACGTACTTTTATAAAACAGAGTACTTTGTGATAGAGGTTACAGCTTAAGAAATTTCTCATGTAATTTATATTTTGAAGTTATGGCTGAGTAAAAGATACAATCATTTGAATTACTTAAGCATACTTCTGTGGAGATACAGTGCACCAGGATATGAGTAATTTATGTTAATGTTTATTATAAATAAAGTTCTCCCCACAAAAATAATTTGAAAGTCTACATATTCACACCTGATTTATATTCTTTGAAGTAAGAATGTGACTGATTGACTGATTTTTAGCACTGATGTGGGACGACTTGAGAGCTACTGCATACTACTGCACAACTAAAGTATTTATACAGTAACTGTTGGTATGGTTTAAATATAATGGCAAATAAGTTACAAACTTAGTATTCTCTAAGACTGTGTAAAATGTTATGAAAACATGTCCATATATATGATGATGAAGCAATGAAAACCAAGCATATCCATCTCTCAGCCATACAAAGTATTTTGTTGTTTAGAAAGCATTATCCAGCATTATCTCTAGAACATGCTACTTTTATTTCACAGGGAATCACATAATTTCATTATGCTGTATTATTACCACCCAGATGGGTAATCCTGTAAGGTACTGTACTAATCATGCAGCTGGTACACTAAATCGTTTTGCTAAAGTACCAGTCGATTAATAAAGGATCCAAATGATCCGCCATCAGAACTCATATACTGTAATGCTAAATCTCATTCTATGTTCTGCCAGCAATCAAATCCACATCAAGCACTTGTTGAGGCCGCACTAATAATTTTTCTTAAATATTTTGATAACTACAGAAGACTGAAATGTGCTTCAAAAAGGATTTGAATTACTTCCTAAGTGCTTGTAAGGAAAAATAAGATCTTCCAGGAATATCTGAATGGACTAACAATTTCTTGTATACAAGAATGCAGTGTTCCTGATATTGTGCTATGTGTTGGTTATGTTTCAGTGAGGCTACAGATCTGTCAATATCATCTAAATGAAGTAATTTATTTGAATTAGTTATTGGCTATTCTTATCTTCAATTCAATTATTTGTAACTCTACTGTTTATTTCACTATTTTCTTTTCCTTCCCTTTTCCCACAGTTCTTTTGATGAAGCTTGTTAGTTCAGTCCATTACCCTTTAGTCTGTTCACAAGAATGTCTATGCATATTAATGACAAATAAAAAATGAGAGTTTTAATGTTCACTAGACCTGCATAAAAGCAAATAGTTCAACCTTCTGTCTAATACTTACAACTACTGTGGAAAATTTAAAAATATCTAATCAAAGTTTCTCAAAATGACATCTTTTTACACTACTGTACGGTTTCATGTATAATATATTCTTGAATTTACAAACTCTGAGTAATTATTATTAAGATATCCAATAAGGCAGACCAAACAGACTTACCTCTTTATTCCAAAAAATATCAGCTCTGTGCCAATTACCATCACTAAAATTTGCTGTGTTGTCGAGTTTCAACTGCAGCGTTCCTGATCCATAATCTAAAAGAAACCTTAAATGTCCTTTTTCAAGTTCTAGCGCTATGAAATCTGTCACCTCTAAATCACTATTACTCGGTGATGCAATTGGTCCATTATAAAATATTAGCCCATCAGGCTCTTTTGAAAGAAACTCTACACTTAAATGAGACCTGTCACATACTTCTAATGGAGGGAACCAAGCAAATCCATTTCCCAGAAATGTTCGAGTTAAAATTTGACATCTTGGTCCATCATAACCACTGGGGCATTTACAATGAATATTGTAAATATCTTCAATACACTGACCACCGTTAAGACAAGGATTTGGACGGCATGAGTTTTCTGTATAAAAATCTCTAGCACCACAAACACAATCAGGTACAACACGTGTATGTACACCAACAAAGGAAGTTCTATTGGCATCTACTAAATACTGAGACTTAAGAATTTTCACTCTATTTGTACATGATCCATCACAATGGACATTTTCATAGAGACATTCATTGATACCCACCATGAGTATTTCAATCCCTACCTCTTCTTCAATTTCTTTTTTATGCCTCATTACAACTCCATTCACTTCAATTGGCTGATAATATTGACTGTCATAAACTGAAAAGAACACATCTGTCACTGGTGGTCTCTCTTGCTTTAACTGTACACTAAATACATCTACATTGAATGTTTTCAGTGCAAACAGTTTTGCTATTTTCTTGCGAAACTGATGTGACTTACTCTGGACAGACTTATTATACCTGTCATCCCACTGACTAATAAATTCTTTATCTGTTACGTTCCCAATACGAAGGGAGCCAGCATTCCTAACTGCCTTCTCGGGAATATGCCTTACAGTCAGTTTAACACTAGCTTTGACCTTGGATTGTGAGTGTTTGCGATCACGAACATAAAATTCCAAAAAATATGAAGTTTCACTAAGAACATATTTCATAGTTATCATACCAGTATCCTCATCTAGCTTAAAGTTTGTATGGGGGGAATTTGCCCAAGTAAAGAGTTTGTCATGCAGATCCCAGTCATCAAGGTCCTGAACATATACACGACCTACTTGAGTACCATGAGTTCGTCCCATGTAACTATAGAATAGTATATTTTTTACTCCAGGTTGCATTGTGTTATCATTTTCGTCTCCTATGATAACTGTTAAGGTTGAGGTGCCCACCATTGCAGGGATCCCAGAGTCTTTTATTATTATAGGAAGAAGATACTCTTTTTGTTCTTCTCGATCAAACTCTCGAAGAGAAAAAACAGCTGCCATTCCTTCAGCTGCTGGTCCTCTATGAACATTATCCACCTTGAAGGAATTTTTAACATGCTTCGGTGCATGTGGATCTAGTCTAAAATGAAAGGGTGGGCCATTCTTTACCGCAGGATCATCATCATCTGATGCTCGAAGAACTGCCACTTTTCTAGGAGGCTGATTTTCAGGTACAACTGGACGATAATCCTCTAAAAATCTTGGAGCATTATCATTGACATCTTTTACTTTAATGGTAAGCATTGTTGTGGCAGTCTTTGCAGGAGTGCCATCATCAGTTACCAAAATTTTAATCTGGTGAACCTGACTTTTCTCCCTGTCCAAGGTTTGCTGTAGTTTCACTGTTCCAGTGTTGTCTATGTAAAAGTGCCTATGTTTGTCAGATGTCCTATCAATGCTGTAAGAAACCTGACTTTTACCACCCATATCAGGGTCACTTGCTGTAATAACAGCTAAACTTGTACCAAGTGGTGTATTTTCAAATACCTGCACTTCAGGAGGAGTTTCCAGGAACTGTGGTTCATTATCATTTATATCTTTGAGCTTTACTTTCACCCAAGTCCTTGCAGAATGATAAGCGTCTGTAACTTTCTCTTCACCCATATCATTAACTTGAATCTGAAACCTGAAACCACCCCTTTGCTTTGGATCCTCGAAGTCCAAAGGCTGTATGATTACCAATGAACCAGTACCATTCTTATTGGAAACCATTGCAAACTTTTCTGCTCCAAATCCAGATGACTCAACAACATTATAAATGAAATTATTCTGTAGATCCTCATCTTGAACTGAAACTGTCAAAATGGATTCACTGGGTAAATGATGACCACCTGTTTCATCCACTTCTGTCACCCACTCTTTCTTGGTGAACTGGGGAGGTTTATCATTGACATCTAGTACTGAAACACTGACAGTGCCTGTCCCTGTTCAAAGAATAAAAGGAACCTTTTAGGGGGGTGTATGGAAAGACAAGAATGCGTTGCATATATGAATTTTCACAAACTTCTGTGTCATGCAATGTCACAGAAAAAACTTGACCTTTCTTTTTTGTTTTTTGTTCTTAACAAGTTAAGAGTAAGCATCAAGTACTACCTTACATTCCCCTTACCTTTCAGTCCGCCTCCATCCGTTGCAACTATCTGAATGACATAATCCTGAGTTTTTTCTCTGTCAAGGCAACACACAGCTGTTCTCACTATTCCAGTGTTTGGCTCAACTATGAATACAGGTTTTCCAGTGACTTCATCAATGACACCATTCTCAATGGAATAGGTCACCTGAGCATTGGCTCCCTCACTTGGGTCATCATAGTCATCTGCCTTCATAGTGATGACCTGTAATCCACTAGTACTATTTTCTGTCACATTTCCATAGTACAGCACCTGAAAAAATAAATTTCACTTATTGCAGAGTTAACTTCAATATCACTGTTCACAGTGTATGCATTGGGATACCTTTGAAAAATAAACATAATTCCAGCTCACCAGATGTGAAAAAAGTGGAACTTTGAGTCACAAAACTGTCCAAGTTTTAGCAGATTGTGTCTTGTTATCTTTCCCTCTTCAAATTTTTTACAATCTTTTTACAATGTACAAGTAACAATTACTTCAACAACTTTCATGTACTACCCTTTTCAACTCTTATCTGAAATAATTTTTATTTCTATCATTAATACAAAACTCTTCCAAAATATGTACCCAGACTACACAAGACTACAGTCATTTTCTCTCTTTCTCCATCATTTTGGTTTTTACAATACCAGTTTTTTCTCCAAAAACTATTTTGTTCACATTCTCACCTAACATATTATCTCTACCTTGCAATTGCACTTTCATATTCCTCTCCCTTACGGGTCCTTACCAATAAGCACTCCCTGGAACACCAAGGACTCTGACCTTACACACTTGATGCTTATCAGTTTTTGCCATCTCTCTACCTTAAATCTTAGAACATTTTTTATTGTTTCTCATTTTATAGATTATTTTATTGATAAATTCTAAACCATTCCTCTTTTCAGTTAAAATTTCCTTCTAATTTAGTTTTAGCTCCAGTCAGATCTAGATCCAATGGATGAAAACTTGAATTATAAAAACTTCAACATTAGCCACTTTGAGAACTTGCTCATATATAAGATACCGTCATTTTACTACAGACTATCAGCTGAGGCTGAAACACTACCACTAGCTGTTAGTTCAAGGATACATAGATATGGGATTAACGCACTTCTATGATTTTCTTTTTTTCACCAACATACATAAAATATCTCTTCAATTTACTTGCTAACAAAAATCTGGAAAACTATTTGCCGAATTCCATTCACTAATTCCTTTTCAACAATTAAGTCCCAAAAACTGTCTAGACAAAGACCTGACCTTCTCCAGAATCATCCTCCTTTATTCTGACTGTGCTCATTATATCAGAAATATCCTGTCATCAACTCCTATTTCTGTACTCTCAGTTACAGTCACAAAGCCTGGTACTATGATATTTGCATACACTCCTACAACCTACTTGACGATAAAACCCCTATCTTTGCTTCGTCCTTCCTGCACACGGTACCCTTACAGTTTTGTTAAGTTCACCAAATATTAAACATTTAATTATCTCTCTCTCTCTCTCTCAACTCCTAGATTCAATATATCTTTTTTTTTTTCTGAGATTTACAACAGTAACACAGAGTCAGGATGTGGCTGCTGACTTCAACCTTCCAGCAACTCATGGGGATTTCATACACAGGTTACCTCTGGAAATAATGGAGCTTTGTCATTGATGTCTTTAAGTTTAACGACAACTTCACTGTATCCCACCAGTCCTGTCCCACCTTCATCTTGCGCAAACACTGTTAGACACCAGTTTGGTCTTCCATTGGGATAATCTCTGTCGACAGGCTGCAAATAAAAAAAAGTAGAGATACAATGTCAAATCGTAATAATAAAGAACACAGTTGAATTGTTATAATTAAGGGTACATTATTTCATTATAGTTAAACGATTTTATACTAAAATCGTCCCACGAAACTTCAAAACTATCAAAAGTATGTTCTGGACTAATTAAATTCTCAATTGCGAAAATTCCTTCTTGCATACTAGTATAAAAGTTTAACATTACGTTGTCAAGTTCACTGACCATTCCAGAAAATACCTAATCCACCTAAGAAGTTATGAAATAAATTCTTAATTATACTGATATATAACATGTACTTGCAAGACTTCAAAAAGTTTTGGATGACTGATAGCTGATAATGAATTTTAAAAAATTACTCTTCGCTTTTTCCAGTGAGTAAATCATGAATAATTTCTTCCTTTATGAACAACATCAAAGGGAGTTATAATGGACAAGGCTCTCTGTTATTGACAACAAATTGATAAGCTTCAATTTAAAACTGACGTTTTGTCTACAAAATTGTCAAGAAAAATCAAATATTGAAATCAGGGATGTTGCAACAACTTACTGTAAAAGAAAACTTGATTAAACCTTCCCTTGCAGAGTTTTCTGGTATCAAAATTTTAATCTCTTTGTATAAAATTTCTTGCAAACAAAATAGTTCAAGAGATGTACATCCCAACAGCTGTGGTAAAACTAGAAACTTTTTTTTCTGGGACCAAAATTTTTATCGCAAGATTCATGGCGTTGCTGCAATAGTAATGTCGGACCGTTAAAATCGTCATATTCAAACGATGGGAAACAATCTATTTTTGTGAAGAGCCATTTTATTAATGGTCAAGTTTTATTTCCTTCATCAAACAACAATAAAAACGGTAACACGCTACTATTAATACTACCAGTAATGATGAGAGCATTCTTTCTGCAACCATCTATTAATAATCTTTCCCACTGAAAATACTGACCTGGATGTACATCCAAAGAGGGTTTTAAAAAAACCTGACTGAAGGACTATGATGGAACTAGTCAGATATTCAGTATGTGACCTCAAGATGATTAAACTTTGAAGAAATTGGCTCTGACTTAAGGTGGTTTCCCACAGCAACAATTCGTCAAATACGAGCAATTTTCTGCCAAAAGTTAATCACTTCAAGAAAGCCACGGAATAATACATTGGCTAACTTTTCATCGCATTTTTTCAACCACTCATCAGATTTCCTGTTAACACATACACAAGCTGATAGACACTAGTGAAAACAAGGCCTTTTTCTAATTTTTGTATGTTAATTACAGCAACAATGAGATTACTAAGTCCCCTCATCTACAGACCTTTCTAACATAGATGTTCCCCGACGAGGGATCAATTTCGAAATACGAATTTTTCGGGTCGCCCACATCGATGCCTTGACCCGAAAGCGAGAACACGACGTCAGGCGGCCTGCCAACGTCCCCGTCAGTGACCTTCACCTGTTGAAGAAAACAACAAATTACAGTATTCGGGATAAGTGAGTAACTTCTCTGGAGCCTGACTGAAAACGTTTATTCAAGTTTGCATTTCCCTTCCACGACTCAGCCATCACACTTTCTCTTCAGTTGATGAGTACAAAGGGGCTTAACAGGATTTTGAAACTTACCCAATAAAGAGCTCGTGCTCGAACAAGGCCAGCTCAATTTAACAGCAACCTAGCTGGATAACCCCTTTTCCACGTAAGATTCTATTTTCAGCATTTTGGTACGCTCCCTTCATTGACTGTGGACGCTTGCTCAGCAAGAGAATGGTCTCTAGGACTTATCATACAGAAATTTTACCTCTTATGAGAAAGGATGCTTGGTCAGAAATGAACCAAAAAAGAATTGCTATATCATGCTATCTTTGGGGTCAGTGTGAGATGTGAACGTTTGGGGATGTGTACTTTAAAAAGACTAGCCTAAAAAGCTAGATGGTGTGGGACACTTACTGTAAACAGTGCTTAAGAGGAAACTAATGTCGACAGACTAATGGAGACGGGAAATCCAAAGATTAACAATTACAGCCGACATGGATGGCAAGTATATGCACTCATCTGAATATTCAGTAAACGGAAGAGAAAAATGCGTAAGACGAGCACATATTACAGATATTCAGGTTGATATATTGCCAACACAAATATGTAATGGAAACGCGACACCAAGACAATGTCTGGTTGACCCAAGAACTAGAAAGTTTAGGAAACTTACAAAATAAAAAAAACATTGAGACGTTACTATTCTAAAAAATATTTGGCGCGAGAGAATGGATTATTCAATAAAGTTAAGAAATAGACTGACAATTAAATGGGGCTGCCAGAACCTCCAAAAATCTACCGGATGATGATGGAGCAAAAATTTACAGCCAGTTACTGACACTATCGAAGAAACGAAACCAAGAAGCAAAACTTGTAAGACTTGCTACGAGCTGTGAACACAACGGATGAGACTAACGACGCCACTTTTCAGTGTCGCTTATCGACGGTCAATTTCGAAAAATAAAATAAAATAACAGAGGGCAAGTCAACTGTAGGAAAAGAAATATTGCATTAAATTAAAAGAAAATGTAAATTTATTTACAGTATAGCAACTGAGTGCCAGTTAAATGAGCCCAAAATGCTTACCGATTACAGTTTTGGTTTCTAAATTGGTTCCCGTCTTCAGCAAGTTCTGCTGGGAAGTCTTAATAACCGACAGGCAATCAACGCAGACAGCAATTAATTCTAAGTTACCATAATTACACAGACCATTAAAGTCCTAATCTTAGCATATTAATTCATCTACTCGCAATTTGCAGTGCTCTTTTTCCGACTAACACAACTGACGACATTAACATTTATAACCTTTATTAATATTTGCGTGCTCTCTATTTCTACATTCAAAGATATGCTCAACTTCTTGTCTTCTTTGACAAAACCTAAGGTACAATGTTTTGTTACATGGTTGCCATCACAATTACCACATACTCTCGATTATTTCTGAGCTTAAACTCCTCCTCAACATGACCATACCCCGATCTCTATTAAGAAATTCAATTTCAAGATGAGAACAGCCAGTTCCCCAAATCTCCTTTTCACGGAATATGAAAGTTCCAACAACGCGAATTTCTAGACTTCTCATTATCAACTCTCATTTACAGTTTTATTACCGACCGAACGAACATTTACAAAGCAGCAACCTCATGATGTTAACATTTATATCCATGATCAGTATTTGCCGATACTGTATTCTTGCTGTTCTTCGATTCATCCCAGTGTTCGGTCGCGTGCACCTTATTTACTTGACCCCATTTGAATTTCATTCTTCCGTTACACGATTACCAGCACAGTTACCACAACCACTATCATCACTTCCGAACTTGCATTCCTTATCTGCGAGTAGAAACCGTACATGATACCATCGTAACAGAATTCTATATACCGTCATCACGAATGGCTTCGTGAATATCAGGATTTCGCGAAAAATGAGCTTATCTACTTCTTTTCATCAGACTGGCTATAGACAACAGTTTTTGCTAACTAACGCATCCGCTACATCGTTTTCCCCGCTATAAACATTACAAATACTTATTATTTGGTTATGTTTCTCAAGGAACCCCCTCGCGCTTCTCGAGCTTTTTTTTTTTTTCCGCACCTACTGCCTCTTTCAAGAAAATCACAACTTTAC
>NC_089757.1:7168769-7248769 GCF_040412425.1 Macrobrachium rosenbergii | reverse complement strand
AAGGGTACAGGTAATCTAATCAAAATCCAACCCTAACCAGCTAAATGATAGCAACTCCCCGCGTTCACTTTGCTATTCTGCAGGCATTGCGATGAGGAAATCCGTTCAATACACATGGTTTTCCTCTCATTGTTTGACTTTTCTCTCTCTCTCTCTCTCTCTCTCTCTCTCTCTCTCTCTCTCTCTCTCTCTCTCTCTTCCTCTATACGTAGTCAGGTTTACATCGGTGCCGTGGGCTTTACTTTTCTCTCTCCCTTATTTTCTGCTTTCATTATTATCTCCTAGTTTCGTTTTGTCGTTTTCCATTTCGCCAAAATTTTGTTCCCCCTCCACGTTGCTGCAATGGATATCATCTCTATGTTTGTCCTTTCAATTCCCACAAGATAATTTTAATGAAAAATAATAGGGGGGGGACAAGGCAATCATTTTGCTGGTGTACGAATTCCATCATGTTTCCGTTCCATCATTTTGATTCCAAATTCTTTAGCGAACACAAGGTTTTTGGCTCAGATACGAGATCCTGTTAGTACTACCAAATCGACGGTTCTCTTTTTTCCTAGATAGTTTATGATAGAGAGGAGACGCTAAAATCATTGATACGACCATTAATTACCTCCATTCTAAAAATGCAGCATGCCTGGAGAACTCCACAATCATTATGAAACAGTTGTGTCAAACCTCACATCTCTAATTATCTCGCGCCCAAATACATCCTTACTTGAAAAATCAACATTTTTGATCTAGTAAATAAAAAAACTTTATATTCCAACAACTGCATTATACCGTCTCCCACGGGGTGTTCAAAGACCAAGTGCCTGAGCTTCCATAATGTACAATATACGGTCAGACCAAGACACTTGTCATCTCTCTCTCTCTCTCTCTCTCTCTCTCTCTCTCTCTCTCTCTCTCTCTCTCTCTCTCTCTCTTTGATGAGTTCTGAATCTGGCCTCGATTGAGGTCTTGCCCTTGAATGTCGCATTGAGACTAATTCTATGAATGGAAGACTTAATAGGTTCTGGAAGAGGACGCTTCAAGATCTGTGTTATCAAAGTGAATAGTTGAGGGTGAGATGAAGGCCCTAATGGGGTGTGTGTAGGTCTCTCTCTCTCTCTCCCCCTCTCTCTCTCTCTCTCTCTCTCTCTCTCTCTCTCTCTCTCTTCTCTCTCTCTCTCTATAACAGGCCAAACAAGGTAATTGGACTACTGCTCTGTCCCACTTGGAGGTAATATGTGCTAATTCTATTTTCTTCCATTTAACGCCTTCTACAATTTAATGAGAGAGAGAGAGAGAGAGAGAGAGCGCTATTTAAAGCGTGTATTATGACATCACCCTATCTCGCAATAAGGTGAACTTCACCTTATCTCAAGAGGACCGTTTGTCATTTCAACTACCAGTGTTCTTTCCTTTGCCTTGATTTTCCGAAACGTTTCTGAACTAAAGCTTATTTATAGTTCTCGGAGTTTTCACTAAAGTTATTTTCAGTCTATTCCACCACACTAACTTTGGCACTGCCTTTTCAGGTCAGTGGAAGCTCGCTTGGAGAGAAAACGGCAGTTGGCGAGTTGTCTTGAATGATGGTAAGGATATTTGAATATCAGATTTAAATCAAAATTAAACTGCGCGCGCGCACACACACTATTCATATATATATATATATATATATATATATATATATATATATATATATATATATATATATATATATATATATATATATATATATATATATATATATATATATATATATATATATATATATATATATATATATTTATTTATGTATGCATATACACATACAACTATACCTTTCTACACGCCACTTACTTTAACAATCACGAAGCGCGTACTATACTTTCTTGAAGCACTGACCATCAATTATAAAGGATTACGACCCAATAAGACAGAGATTCCTAAGCTATTCCCGTATTCTCCCAAGAGGACTGCATCCCAATCTGTGGAGCTAAATTTCATTTTATTAAGTCTCACCAATGCTGGTTAGGAGTATTCAGCGAACTGCAATTGCCTAATGACTTTCTGACTATTAAGATCCCATCACATTACGACTCTTCTGCAATCTGCAATAGTCTTGAGTGAATGGCCCTTTGTGCCCCGATTTTTTTTTTGTGGCTACACGCTACTTTGTAAATATTCTTATATTCGAAATTTTTATGTAATGTTCCACAAACTAAGTTAAAGAAAGCTTAAACTAGGATATTCAAGTTGTCTTACCTTGCAAAGCTGACATTGATGGTCCAAGAAATGTGAAGGACAAGACGACCATTTAGAAATAAAATAAAAAGATGATGATTCAACTCTTGTTCAAAATTCAAGAACCACTTCGCATGGGATTTTCTAACTTCCCTTAGTCATTCACTCTTAGATACATTATGTAACTTATCACAGCCTTATGAATTTACCTTTTCGAAAGGGCCATACATGCATTCCTTAGATCAAAGAGAACACTCGACAACACAGTTATCCTCTGCTAAGCCTTATAAAATTCTAAAAAAGAATTGTCTTGCTGCGCTTTGAAAAAGACACATTTTCAAACCCTTTCTGAATTATACCATTTTACTAAAATATGTGGCTAAGCGTTCAAAATTAGTCTTGGTAAACCTTAACATCCCTCCTCACTCTCAACACGAATGAAATGATTGTGACAAATCAAAAGTGAGTGACAAAATTCAAGGGTGAACTTGCAAGGTCTCGCTCGGTCGCCGGGACCCTGGGGCATCCTCGCTTCACAACAGAAATCTACGTGACACACCGAGTACTCTCACGCAAAACAGATCCAGCACTCCTGATTCACGCGATCTTTTACGCATTTTTCAGAAGCTACTTTGTGTCGTTGTTAGAACTGTAATTACTAACGCATGTCAGACATTGCAAGCTTTCCAACCATATGTATTTGAAATCTCTAATTTGTATATAGAATTGTTAACCATTCTTCAGGTGTGAGAAATCACATCTGGCTGTATATATAGATATCTCTGTTTCTCCCTAATGTCAAACGCTGGTACTTTTACGCTCACAAAGTTCTTGACCTGTCAGGGATTTTGTCAATAAGAATACACCTTAACTCTGCCTCTTACTCGCCGCCTCGTTATAAACTAACAAAGGGTTCTATCATATAGTCCTTGTATTTGCAGGACGTTCAATTTTACCCTACCGTGAGAATTCAAAAGCTTACGTACGTTATTATACATAAAAATTAAGAAATTTATTTTCACAAGACCCTGGAAATCAAAGAAAATGACGCTGAAACCTTCAATTTCTTGATTAGAAACAAATGAAGTAAACAGAGGTACGGGAAAAGAAAACGGTTCAGCAATTACGATGCTGAGAGAGAGAGAGAGAGAGAGAGAGAGAGAGAGAGAGAGAGAGAGAGAGAGAGAGAGAGAGAGAGAGAGTTCAAATGCTTCGAGGACTTCAACAAAGTTTTATTATGTAAAGGGACAGCCCCTAAAAGCTTGAGAACAACTACAGGCCTTCAAAGCGCTCTTCAGGTTCTTGACAATCATCCAAATGAACGAGTTCAATAGCCTTTTCCTTTTACGGAAACAAGGGCAAAATCTATTAGACTCAAAATCTGGCGCAACAACTGCTCTGTAAACTATATGAAAGTATAGGAAATTGAATACACCATGGAGCCAGAGATACCTTTCCTCCGTTCGTCCTCTTTTAAACAGGAATAAGGTTCTTTGTACTACTGTCTCCAAGCATAAACACTTTATACTCTTTCACAAGTACTTTAATCACTTCCTTGCTCTTCTTGCGTGGTATTTGGATATGCACATATCCCTTCGAAGATAAATCGATGTTGGACTCTTCCGTCCTTCTGTAAAATTGTCCTCCTATACAGAAAGACGTTTCTTGCTTTTTACTGGCAGAATGGAAACAATGGTCTCCCGTTCCATAACGTCACTCTGTTCAGGCCGGGCTCGCTCAGCTCTTGTGAAATAGCCTCTCTCTGTCCGGTCTGCTGATAACTTCTTGATATGGGAAAAAAGCACGTTAAAAGAAGAAGAAGATGAAGATTGTTGCTGTAACTCCTCTGGTAATGTATGCATTATGCGTCCTGTCCCACATGTAGCCTACTCTAGGAATTGTGAATTCGAGAATGAGGCGCGTTGATTAGTTTCCCCAGGCCATTCATTTCTGAATTTTAAGTATATGACTGATTAACATTTAAGATTTACCACAGTCCAACCGACTATCAAGTCAGCTGCTACTTTGTATTTTAAACAACGAGAACGCTTGGTGAACTTTCTCACAAAGTCTTTGATAGCTGTAAGGTTTTATTTCATACAGTTTTATAAAAGAAAGTGTAATTTCACCGAAATGGCTCATCCAACGGTAAACCAATAACCACTGAAAGGGCAAACCATTACGCTGATAATATCTTTCATGACCACCACAAAACAATGACTATCTCATTAATATTAATATTATCAACAATGCTGAAATGCACACTTGTACCACATCGCTTTACACTAGAAATCAATTAAAAAATGCGCAGAAGTTTCTTCGGCGCAATCGAGTTTTCTGTACAACGCATAATCAAGGCCACCGAAAATAAATCTATCTTCCGGTGTTCTCGGTATAATGCCGTAGGAGCCGCGGCCATTGAAACTAAACACTTTCCGGTGGTGGCCTGTCCTATATCGTTGCATACGCACGATTATGGCTAAATTTAACCTTAAATAAAATGAAAACTACCAAGGTTAAAGGGCTGCAATTTGGTATGTTTGATGATTGGAGGGTGGATGATCAACATACCAATTTGCAGCCCTCTAGCCTCTGTAGTTTTTAAGATCTGAGGGCGGACAGAAAAAGTGCGGACGGACAGACAAATAGCCATCTCAATAGTTTTCTTTTACAGAAAACTAAAAAAAAGGAAGGTTTTTCAAGAAATGGCTGCTTAGGTCTGGGTCGTTTCTGACCTGAGGGAGCTGAGTGGAAGGTAATTCATTCATTCAACTGCTATTCGGAAATTAGTTTCTTCCCTTTTCACTGTAAAAGGTACACTATACAGACATCCCGCCGTTAAACCGATCTGCCTATTCTGCACGAGGTACAAGAGAGTTTGGACGCTTTGAAAGCCAAGTAACTCGAGTAGCACATTTAATAAAAGGCCTTATGTAGTGGAGCATACACGTTATATATAAATGCCAGTGATAAATTTTACGTAAGTTTTAAAATTTGATTCGTTCGATGTATTGCCATACAACAACGGGGAAAAAATAGATACACATTCCTGCCACAATGTCTTCGGCTTTACAAGGAACCTTCTTCCCTTGCTATTTCAAATAACATTCAAATAAAATGATTAGCCTATGTATATCTGCAGGAGCTTTTGTATAATTTCAATTACCTATTAGCCTGAGTTGCTGCAACAAATCAGTTTCCAGCTGGCAATACAGAGAGAGAGAGAGAGAGAGAGAGAGAGAGAGAGAGAGAGAGAGAGAGAGAGAGAGAGAGCGAGAGAGGGGGTGGGGGTGGACAGGCACTGCTTGGGATTTGTGTTAAGAATTTCTCAGCGCAACTTCCAGCCATAAAAGGAACCTTTAGCTTCCGGATGAGTTTTCTGAAGAGAATGAATGATCCTGACTTTCCTGTGCACTTTGACGTCGTTCAAAGGACAAAAAGAGCCGAAGAATTACGAAGGATAACGAAGATTAATCGGAAAATGGCAAATGAAATACGTAACTGGAGCACAGCCGGAAGTTTCAATCCCTGATGAAGAACAGCAATTAATCTCCAAGAACGAGTCTCGAATTTTTTTTATTCTATAAAGGAGTGAAGAAGGAGATCGATTCACTGCATTAGAGACTTTCAGTTCGTTTCATTTTATGGAATACAAAGGGTACAATCAAATCGGCTCTCTGACGTCACAACGAAATTATTATTTTATTCCCAGATACAACCTCGAAGTGCAAAATGTACTTGGAAAGAACTCAAACGTTCTTGATAACAATGAAAATACAGTGCGAACGAACAGAGTTATTTTTTTTATTTTTCTTTTGTAACTTTTATATTTTAAAACAAATCCTTACGTGAAAACTAAACGCAAATTAAAATAGCAGCCGCGACTGCAAAACTATTTTTCCATCGTTACCCTTCGTGAGCAACGTTTGGCTTTCGAATGAAAGACAAAAAAATCAACAATTCAAACAATGTTTGTTTTTGCAGAAACTCTTATAAACATCGTAGTGATCCTTAGCTGCCTCAGTCCCTTTCGCAATTTCATAGAGAGAGAGAGAGAGAGAGAGAGAGAGAGAGAGAGAGAGAGAGAGAGAGAGAGAGAGATAAAATATGGAACAATAAAATTTACAAAAAAATCCCCAAAATATTAAGTGACAAAAAATTTTGACACAAAAGGTACGTACAAATATAGTTGCCTAAGATGACCGAGAAAGCTTGTTCCAACACCGGACTGAGCAAAAGCTAACGAAAACAGTAACATATAAAAAGCTGACCAATGCTATATACAACAGAGTACTACTGAATGAACTCTTTGCTATTATATGATGCGAAGTAACTTCCTAGGAATTCCACGTTGAATAAGTTAACGTTATTGTTTGTAGCAACGCTCAATCTTCCTCGCGTTTGTGCACAGTGTTCCACCTTCATTTAAACTTTAATTTCCTTATTAAGAACTTAATTAAATTATTATAGACACTAAATGGAGAACTAATTAAACATCGGCTTAGTTTCGGTACCTCGAAACGTTAGCAGATTGAACCGTAAATCCTCGTCAGGCGAGACTAATTCTCGGCCATCTGCTCGGGTCTTGATTGCATTTATCTGGAACTGGAAAGAAGGATAGGTGGGTGGATGGGAGCTTGGGTACCCAGGATCTGTTGAGTCTTAGGAATAAACTTAAAATTCTCAGCTGCAAGGAAGGACTGGGGAATATTACACATTGTTTCTACCATCTCAGCCATCAACAAATAATTCAGGATGGGAGAGTTACGAGATTTCAACCATCACGGTTTTGACATGGACAGATTGGGAGGTAGAGAGGATAGTAACAGTTGTTTTGTTTGTCGCAAATTCAATATTTAAACTATTACTTTTATTTAATGTGTCCAGTCGTTCCAGTGTCATAAATAAGTACTTTTATTCTAGAACACTACCAATTCTCAAAATGTTCTACCTTATGACACTCACAAAGGAAAAGATAAATATAAGGCGCTTTCTCTCCACGTCATGTTTAACATCCCACCTTCAACTGATCAGCTAATGGTCTACGAGGCAGTTGAAAAGTGACAACCATTAACACCATTTCCCTCCTGCACTACGCATGGTCATAGAATTCTTACTACTGCATAAAATTCTCACCATAAATGAAATTGCATAGGTGACGCCTGAGTTCACGGCAGTGCTATAGGTAATATACCAAAGATAATTTAGGTAAGGTAAGCGCCAACTGTTCCGTACTTAAATACTAGGGACAACTTCGGGTATATTTTCCATTTAAGGAGTACTGCTCGAGGATATTATAATATAATAAGAAGAATACTGAACGTACCAAACTGTGTCAGGATGACGTGCCTGACTTATGCTGTGGTTATGTGCCAAGCAAAGACCGGAGTGAGTGAGAAAGAGGACAAAGTTTCTCATCCTACCATCAACTTTAAGTTACCTGTAACGAAAAAATTATTTTCTGAACAGACGTCATTTCTGTACAGGTCTGACCAGCCGCATTCCATAATCAGTCTGATTAACGCAAGGCAAATGTCGAGAAATACAACAATGAACTACGCGAAAAAAAAGAAGTTTGAATTGCAGCCGCTGTAACTCGTTTAGTTCGGCGAACTCTTCTCCGCTGATCCCAACCCCGGCAATAGGAGAGAACGAAAAAAATAAGGGTACAGGTAATCTAATGAAAATCCAACCCAAACCAGTTAAATGACAGCAACTCCCCGCGTTCACTTTGCTATTCCGCAGCTACTGCGATGAGCAAACCCGTTTAACACAAACATGGCTTTCCTCTCATTGTTTGCTTTTCTCTCTCTCTCTCTCTCTCTCTCTCTCTCTCTCTCTCTCTCCTCAATGCTCAGTCAAGTTTACATTGGTACCGTGGGTTTAGTCCTCTCTATCTTATTCTTTGTTTTCATTATTATTTCCTAATGTCATTTTGTCGTTTTCAATACTGCCTAAATTTTGTTCCCCCTCCACGCTGCTGCAGTGGATATCATCTTCATGTTGGTCCTTTCTATTCCCGCAGTAGAACTTCATGAAAATAATTGTAGGAACAATGCAAGCATTTTGTTGGTGTACGAATTATAACGTGTTTTTGTTCCACCATTTTGATTGCAATTATGCCTCAGTGAGCACCAAGTTTCTGGGCCAGATACTAGATACCCGTTATCATTCCACAAGTGAGATTTTTTGATGGAGAGGAGACTAAAATCACTGATAAAGGCACCACAGCAGATACAAGCATAAATACCTCAATTTTAAAAAGACAGCATACTTGGAGTAATCCACAATTATTAAAAAAACGGGGAAAGTCACGCCCCATAACCTCTGTTATTTACCTTGCATCCAAATACACACTTGAAAAAAAATCAACATTTTTAATCTAATAAGCAAATAAAAACTTCATATTCCAACTACTACATTATACCCTCTCCCACGTACTGTTCAAAGATCAAAGTGTCTGAGCTGCCCTGCTGTGCAATGTACGATCAGACCAAGACACTTGTCATTCTCTCTCTTTCTCTCTCTCTGATGAGTTCTGAATCTGACTTCGATTGAGATCTTGCTCTTGAATGTCGCAGCGAGACTAATTCTATAAACGGAAGACTAATTAGCTTCTGGGAATGGACGCTTCAAGGTCTGATTTATCAGTGAATAGTTGTGGTTGAGATGAAGGCTCTAATGGGGTGTGTGTAGGTCTCTCTCTCTCTCTCTCTCTCTCTCTCTCTCTCTCTCTCTCTCTCTCTCAGTTCCTCGTTGGACGGGTCGATATCGTACTCGGCTAGCACTCTGCTGGGCCCGCGTTCGACTCTCCGGCGGGCTAATGAAGAATTATAGGAATTTATTGCTGGTGATAGAAATTAATTTCTCGTTATAATGTGGTTCGCATCCCACAATAAGCTGTAGGTCCCGTTGCTAGGTAACCAATTGGTTCTTAGCCACGTGAAATAAGTCTAATCCTTCGGGCCAGCCCTCTCTAGGAGAGCTGTTAATCAGCTCAGCCTTCTACAGTTTAATGAGAATGAGAGAGAGAGAGAGAGAGAGAGAGAGAGAGAGAGAGAGAGAGAGAGAGAGAGAGAGCTAATTTAAAGCGTGTATTATGACATCTCACCCTCGCTCGCAATAAGGTGAACTTCACCTTATCTCAAAAGGACCGTTTGTCATTTCAACTATCAGGGTTCTTTCCTTTGCCTTGATTTTCCGAAACGTTTCTGAACTAAAGCTTATTTATAGTTCTCGGAATTTTCACGAAAGTTATTTTCAGTCTATTCCACCACAGTACCTTTGGTAGTGTCTTTTCAGGTCAGTGGAAGCTAACTTGGCGAAATAACGGCAGTTAGTGAGTAATTTGGTATGACAGCACGCACATTTTCGATATCAGGATAAAACACAGTTAAATATATATATATATATATATATATATATATATATATATATATATATATATATATATATATATATATATATATATATATATATATTTATATATATATATATATATATATATATATATATATATATATATATATATATATATATATACTGTACATATATTTATATATACAGATATACATATACAATTATACCTCTCTAACCATGACTTATTTCAACATCCGCCATGTGCATATTATACATTCATGAAGTCATGACCATCAGTTATAAAGGATTAGGACCCATTAAGACACACACACATTCCGAAGCTGCTCTCGTATTCTCCCGAGGGAACGGTGTCCCAGTCTGTGGAGCTAAATTTCATTTTATTCACTCTCGCTGAAACTGCTTACATGTATTTGGTGGAGCGTAATGGCCTCATGACTCTCTAACTCTTAAGAGCTCATCACTTTTTAGTTTTTATGCAATATTTGTGAAAGCAAGCTTCGTAGAAAATATTCTTATATTCGGCGTATATGATGCAATGCTCCACATACTAAGTTGGAGAAACGTTCAACTAGGGTATTCATGTTTTCTTACTTTGCAAATTTGGCAGTCATGGTCTAGGAAATATCAAGTAAAGCTATGCTCTGAAGTGATACGACATGATTGCATAGGATTTCGTTCAAAATTCACGAACTGGCAACTAACAAGCTCCATATTTATCTCTTACTTCAATGCGAAAACAAAAATTTCATACAATAAGGTTATAATATGTCTCATAAGACGCTTATTTAGAAAAGATTAAAATGCGAAGAATCAACTCCGTAATATTATACGTCCGCGCACTAATCAAATGGGGATAACTTGCGTTCCTTACATCACAAAGAACACTCGAAACGAAATTATCCACTTTGCTAATCTTTAGACAAATTTCCAAAAAAAAAATCCCTCTTGTTAAGCTTTGCAAAATACATTTTCAAACCCTTTCCAAACGATAACATTTTTGTAAGCTATGCGTTCGAAATTAGCCTTGGAGTACCTTCATATCCCTATTCATGCACAAGGAATGAAATGAGACTGGTGTAAATTGAAAGCAAACCATCTAGTAGTTGTTGTATTTGAATCAAATCCTCTAATAGTAGTTGTATTTTTTTAGCAGTAGTTATTGTATTTGCAAGACGTTCAGTTTTACCCTACCGTGAGAAATGAAGGCTTATGTATAATATTGTATACGCAAAATGACGAATTTATTTTAATACTACCCTACAAATGACAGAAAATGACACTGAAACCTTAAACTTCAAAAGTGGAAGCAAATTAAGTAAATAAGGTCTGGTCTATAAACAAAGTTTCGGAAAAGAAAAGAAAAGAGAGAGAGAGAGAGAGAGAGAGAGAGAGAGAGAGAGAGAGAGAGAGAGAGAGAGAGAGAGAGAGAGAGATAGTTTCCATGCCTTGAGGACTTTGAGGACTTCAAGGTTTTATTATGTAAAGGGACTGCTCCTAAAAGCTTGAGAACAACTACAGGCCTTCAAAGCGGTCTTCAAGTCCTTGACAATCACCCAAAAGAACAAGTTCAATAGCCTTTTCCTTTTACGGAAACAAGGGCAAAATCTATTAGACTCAAAATTTGGCGGAACAACTTCTCTGTAAACTATATGAAAGTAAAGGAAATTGAATACTGATGCTCTGTCGCCATGGAGCCAGAGATACTTTTCCCCTGTCCGCCCTTTTAAACAGGAATATGGTTCTTTGCACTACTATCTTCAAGTACACAGTTCTTATTCTTTCTTAAGCACTTCAGTTTCCTAGCTCTTCTTACGTGATATTTCGATATGCACGTACGTCCCTTCGAAAATAAATCTATGTTGGACGCTTCCATCCACTCGTACAATTCTGTTCTCCCAGTCAGACCTTTCTTGTTTTCATTGGCAGAACTGAAACAATGGTTTCCCGTTTCATAGATTCACTGTTCAGATCGGACTCGCTTCAGTTCTAGTCAAAGAGCCGCTCTCTGTCCGGTCTGGACATAATCTCTTGACATTGTCCTTCAGAAAGGATCTTCTCTGGTCTTTTAACTCCTTCAGCAATGTATGCATTTGGCATCGTATCACACATGTACCGTGTAGGAATTGTGAATTAGAGAATGGAGCAAGTTTATGAGGAGTTATACCTTATTCTTTCGACGAGAATTTGTCGGTTAAGAGAGAGAGAGAGAGAGAGAGCTCAGTCTTGTGTATTTCAACAATAATGTGGGGCACCTACCGCTACTGTTACTGGTACCGCGATTCTTGTTTATCTGGTTCCACTTTTACGAACGTCGTCTGAAGGATTCGCACACTTATTTATAACATACACTTACATCTGATGACGTTAAAATATTTGTACCGCATATTCCATCATACGTGTCTATCTTCTCAATATCATCACACACCACAAACAGGACCTGACAGTCTTAAGTCTTCCATTAAACAGACTCTTGTTCCACTTTCATCCACCAACTATACAGACAGACACCCAAAGGCAATCAAAACAATCAACACTTTATTCTAAGTTACCATGACGACACGGAATATGAGCAAAGACTAATCATTTATTACCTCCTATTAGTAGTGTTGTTTTCCGAACTGGCAATTCAAAACTGTACTGTATTTGCGAATATTCTCTCTGTTTCTATAGCCACTAGCAACTCTAATTCTCTCTCTCTCTCTCTCTCTAGCACAATTTATACACGTGACCAAATTAAACTTACATTACTGCATTTCATGATTACCGGTACACTTACCGCAATTGCTGCTAAATAAGACCATTATATCTCGACAGTACAAGGCGAGCAGCACATATATAAGTCACGTACGTCTTATACACCACGTCCAAACTTTGCTCGGGGTTGGTGACAATCAGTGGTTACACACTTTCAGAATAACCACGTAGGAGGGTAGTGCCGCCAGTGCCTCACGCGGTGCGCTGTAGGCATTACTTAGTGTTCTTTGCAGCATCCCTTCGACCACTGGCAGCAAACCCTTTCTTTCATTTTAATGCGCTTCCGTTCATATTCTCTTTCTTCCTTCTTACTTTCCACCATCTTCTAACAACTGTTTAATTTTTTTCGGAGCTGAATGACCTCATGGGTCCCAACGCTTGACTTTCAGAATAATTGGTGTTCCCGTAAATAAATAAGCCTTATATGAAAATTATCATTACCGTTGGACAGAGGAGCTCATTCTCGTAGGCCAAAGTTACGAAGTGTATTTACAGCAGTCACAAACGGACAAAGTTAACAGGATATATATATATATATATATATATATATATATATATATATATATATATATATATATATATATGTACCTTAGTTTTACCAGACCACTGAGCTGATTAACAGCTCTCCTAGGGCTGACCCGAAGGATTAGACTTATTTTACGTGGCTAAGAACCAATTGGTTACTTAGCAACGGGACCTACAGCTTATTGTGGAATCCGAACCACATATAGCGAGAAATGAATTTCTATCACCAGAAATAAATTCCTCTAACTCTTTATCAGCCGGCCGCGGAATTGAACTCTGGCCCATCGAATGACAGTCTGAAGCTCAACCGAGTCGGCCAACAAAGGGCTTAAGTTAACAGGAAAACCACCAGAGTGCACCACGTAGTAATAAAAATGAGTGTCACTATACACAATATACTTTAAATTCTATTACAAATACAAGGTATTTTCTACTATAATAAACTTACGTGTACAAAAATATATCTCTCCAGTACCAATATATTGATTTAGAGTAATTTAAAGGGACGTTAAACAATTACCACAATCCAACGAAAGGCTACTTCGAATTTTGCTCAACGAGAACGCTTGGCGAACCCTCTTTCAAATCCTTTAATGCTAAAAGGTTTTGCTCCAAAGAGTTTTATACAAGAAAGTGCAATTTCACCGAAATGGCTCATCCAACAGTAAACCAATAACCAATCAAGGAGCAACCACTGGGCTAATAACATCACCTTTCATGACCACCACAAAACTACGACTACCGAATAATATAAATATTATCATTACGAAATGCAAGCTAATGGTCAGCATTACCGAAATGTGCACTTGTACCACATCGCTTTAACACTATAGAAAAAAGAAGGCCGTTTCGAGAAATGGCTGCTTAAGTCTGGGTCGTTTCTGACCTGAGAGAGCTGAGTGGAAGATAATTCATTCAACTGCTATTAGTAAATTAATTTAGTTTCTTCCCTTTTCACTGTGAAAGGTACACTACACAGATATCCCTCCATTAAACCGATCTGCCTATTTTGGACGCTTTGAAAGCCAAATAACTCTAATACCACATTTCACGAAAGGCCTTAGTAATGAGCATACACGTTATATATAAAAATACCAGTGATAAATTTTACGTAACAGATTTAAAATTTGATTCGTCTGATGTATTGCCAAACAACAAAGGGGAAAAAAAAGATATGTAATTCTGCCACAATGTGTTCGGTTTTACAAGGGACCTTTTTCTTTACCATTTCAAATACAACTGTTCAAATGAAATTTTTAGCCTATGATGATCTGCACGAGCTATTATATAATTTCAATTAACTACTGAGTTGTCGCAACAAATCAGTCTCCAGCTGACACGCACACTTCTGATTCATGCTTGAAGGTATTTAGCAATAAAGAGAGAGAGAGAGAGAGAGAGAGAGAGAGAGAGAGAGAGAGAGAGAGAGAAAGCAGGCACTACTCTTTGAGGTTTGTAAGAATTTCCCAGCACAACTTCCAAGCATAAAAAAACCTTTGGCTTCCGGATGAGTTTTCTGAAGAGAATGAATGATCCCGACTTTCCCGTGCACTTTGACGTCGGTCAAAGGTCAAAAAGAGCCGAAGAATGACGAAGGATAACGAAGATTAATCGGAAAAGGTAAAAAACGTAACTGGAGCGTGACGAGAAGTGTTTCAATCCCCGATGAAGAACAACAATTATTCTCAAGGACCAAGTCTCGGTGTCTTTTTTTTTTTTATTCAATGAAAAAGTGAAGAAAGGAGATCGTTCCACTGCATTAGAGACTTTCATTTCGTTTCATTTTATGGAATACAAAGGTTGCAATTAAATCGACTTTCTGACGTCACATCGAAATGATTTTTTATTCCCAGATACAGCTTCAAAGTGCAAAATGTATTTCGAAGGACTAAAATGTTTTTGATAAGAAAGGAAATTCATTGCGAATGAACAGTTTTTTTCTTTTTTTCTTTTATTTTTTGACTTTTGTAATATTTTAAAACAAATCCTTGCGTGAAAACTAAACGTAAATTACAATAGCAGCCGCTACTGCAAAATAATTTTTTCCCACTGTTACCCTGCGGGAGTTTCAAACGGTTAGCTTTCGATTGAAAGACAAACATAAATCAACAATTCAAACAATATTTGTGTTTGCAGAAACTCTTATAAACATCGCAGTGATCCTTATCCACCTCAGTCCCTTTCGCAATTTCATCCGGTAACGTACTGCCCGAAAGTACTGCTCAGAATGTGAGAAGTAATTTGCAGTTTCTATGGAGTAATTTACGGCTTTACTCACGAGCTGCCAGTCGAAACATTATCTGTTATTTTCAGTTTCGACTTACTGACGCTCATTTAATAAATTAACATTTAAATAAGTTGTGGTCATTTTCATGGACTGGCGAACTGGGCAAAATATTAACTCCACAAGACTTCTTTTCTCTCTATGGAGAAACTGAGGATTGATTAGCTTATTGATTTAAAGTTCTCTGGTATCGTGACAACTAGCGTTTCTGACGCCGATATCATTTATCGAGAATAACGATATTTACATAGAAACTATTGTCACTATAAAAATATTATTATATGAAAAATTGAAATTATTTCTTTAATTTTATTTTCCCGAACTGTGTTCAACGTTTCTGTCATATGCTCCTAACAAGTGATCTGGTATTTAGTATGAGCATGTTGGCGATTTAGTAAGTTTTCAATTCCGGAAAATTAAACTGAAGAGACTAATAAAAAAAAGAAAACTTTCCCAACGGCAAATATTTTGGAGTCTCTTAACCAAGTTGTTAATATTGCAGTAGGCAGGTGTCACATACTTTACTTCTGTATAAGGGTGAAATACAACCCTGAGTCTTCTGAATTCACTTTTATCGCTGGAAATGTGATATCAGCTCTGCGAAGGTCAGAATCGGGGTCACATACCCTATAGAGATTCCAAACTGACTAGACCACTGCAAGATTCCTTGGGTGGTAATTATTATGCTGTCCTCATTATCTTGTTTACAACACAATTCAATTAACTATCGTATGTCTGTTGGATTTTTCAGGCCTCCACTACACACTATAACTTGGACAGATGACTTCAAAGTGTAACTAACTATTCCATTGAATTCAACGTCCTAGAATTAAAGAAGTGGCATTTCAAAGCAAATACCACCTTTTACTTAAAACGTTATTAATATCCCATTATACATGGATTTCTGAAAAAAGTACCATGGACATTTTTCGGGATTTCATGATTGTAGAACGGGGAAGTGTATAGTTAACTTCCTGAAAAGCTCAGCTTTCTACAACATATGCCAAACTTTTGGATCAAAAGCAAGAAATGTTGAAGCAGACGTTAATCATTTGATGGTACCTTGTATACAATGATTATTTTAACTCTAAAATGCAGTTACCATTTAGCTCATATCTAAATCAATTTTAATTCAAAAGCCTAAGCATTTTCAGGTAATGATTAGGAACAAGCAATAATCTGCATTAATACATTGAATCCCCGATCAAAGCAGTGTTATTATCATAAACTGATATATTCATTATCCCCTGCAGCAAAGCCACGGGCATTCAATGCTAATCCCGTTTTAGCCTAACAGATTGATATGAATATGGAGTAACTCATTTCCAACACCACTGACGCTAACCTTAGAAACTTCCTGTCCTCCCAACAGCCTATTAAGCCGAACTATTATTCGCTACGATAGGATGGCCCACCTCCGTAGTTCAAAGCAACTATTTTAGACCAATCTAATTTCGCAGTACTTGATTATGTCCTGCAGCACTGCGACGCCTGATAATTGGCAATATTTCAATTACCCAGTCTTAAAGGCCATGAATAATCACGTGATAGTCGGCGCCCGAATCTCGCTGCAAATCATCGTTCCAATAGATCAAACAACTTTGTCGAATACTACATTTAATATATAATCCTCGCCAAGGACTGACAAGAGCATGGGATATCTGCAATACCAATTAAGGCATAATACATATGCATAAATAACAAGTATTCTACTGGTAATACGTGGGGACAAATCCGAGCACTCAGTCACCTGTTCATTTGCTCTAATAGAGTGTGTGTGTGTGTGTGTGTGTGTGTGTGTGTGTGTGTGTGTGTGTGTGTGTGTGTGTGTGTGTGTGTGTGTGAGAGAGAGAGAGAGAGAGAGAGAGAGAGAGAGAGAGAGAGAGAGAGAGAGATTTCATAAACCCCAATAGTTACAATGATATGTTAGGGACCCATAATGAAGTAACTTTTCACTGAGCAGCCTAACTGTACATAAAGGGACATTTTTAGCCCCCAATTATGCGATTTTTACAGAAAATAATAACACCAATAACAATAAAAACCCCAATTATATCTGAAGCTAATGATCCAGGATTAATTACACGGCTCAGTGATTTTGAACGTTTCCAGAAATGCTTAGCGCCCTGAGGGAGGTTACCACGCTAATGGCGCGCTACAGAACAATCATCATCCTTTCGACTGTTGTCAGATCAAGCTCTCTTGATTGGTCTCTTGTTCTTCCAAACTACCTATAAAGATTCCACATACCGTGACGATGCGACGAGGCAAATCCCGATCGTCCTCTTCCGTGATTTCCGCCTCGTACAAACGGCTGTCGAACGTCGGCGGATTGTCGTTGACATCCCTTACGTTGACTTGGACAGTGGCGCCGCCCTCGTGGCGACCGTCCGAAACCAGCAGTAGCAGTTTATACTGACAAAGGAAGAGAAAAAAAAAGTCTATTAAAGCGTGACATACGGCCTCTTAAGATATACTCATTTTTGTGCGAATGAACGAACACGAGAGAGAGAGACCCTTATTGTCTGATCATTGTTACAGTATAAATGGAACAAAGACGTACACAATAATTTACTTGGTAACACTGCAGGGCTCGAATGATAAAAAACTTTATTCAAGGGTTAGTATCTCCTTATTACTGTAGTCTTCTTACTCATTTTTTAACTATGTTATTACTGTATTCTCAAGATCAGTATTTCCCTAAGCTGCTGTACTCAGAATCACGACTTTGTAAACAAAACGCTCTTTGCTAGAGAGTTTAATTCTTTCAGAGCGAAAGCAAAGGTTATAAATCTCAGGGCCATCCATCAAGACATACAGCTTACCGGTATGGCTTTCACCCTCTGGGGAGAGATGATTTATCTCTACTTCGGATCTGCTGTGATAGAAGCATAGGCAAGACAGCCATTGAAGCACTGCGGGTCCTTTCTTGCACTTTGGGACATGGCATTTCTATTTGTGAAGTGCAGTTTCTTGTAATTTTCTTGATATTTTTCGTTCAATAACAATTATTGTTTCGCTATCTTGTTACGCTGGGGTCAACGAAATGGTTTTGTATGGTGTAGATTAATTTCCCAAATATCGTTAATACACTAACAAACTACTGATTTTTCCTAATTTTCATACGTTGGGGTCAACCTAATGGTTTTGTATAATGTACAGTAATTTTCCAAATATCTTTAATTCACTAAAAAAAAACTACTGATTTTTCCCAATTTTGATACGTTGGGGTCAACCTAATGGTTTTGTACAATGTACAGTAATTTTCCAAATATCTTTAATTCACTAAAAAAACTACTGATTTTTCGCTATTTTGATACGTTGGGGTCAACCTATTGGTTTTGTATAATGTACAGTAATTTTCCAAATATCTTTAATTCACTAAAAAATCTACTGATTTTTCCCAATTTTGATACGTTGGGGTCAACCTAATGGTTTTGTACAACTGATAATTGTTCATGAAACTAATGGAATTCTGTTTCAGCTGTGGTCAAACTGCAGGACAATCTTCCAAGTCATTAAGCTGAAATACTGAGTCTTTGGAAGTTCAAACTACAGTAGGTGCAGATGAAATTTACTGAGCAGCCTCACAGGAGGATCATAGCTTAGCGTTAGTTTTTCTCTATTTCATTTGTTTTTCTTTTTTAGTTGTAGCATCCTGCTTTTACAACCGGGGATGCAGCTAGAATAATAATAATAATAATAATAATAATAATAATAATAATAATAATAATAATAATAATAATAATAAACTGACAAAAATCTCAATCACACGAAAAAAAATTGTGAAAAAATCCACACTGATGTAAGTGTACAGTAAATACATATTTAAAAATATGCATACAACGGAAGTAACTTTTTTAACTGTTGGTAAATCAAACAATAACCTTACTATATAGCATTTCAGAAAGGCGATATAGCAAGATAGATTCACAAGGTACTTTAATTATAGAATAAATAGTCTATGCCTTCATCCCAGTCCTATTCAAATTCAGGACAGAGTTTCTTGAATAACGACTTTAAAGTTTGATGGTGGCGTTCTAATGCTCCCTGAGATTCTGGGTGGTAAGGAGATGAAAGGCACTGTTTTATAAATAACTCATTCATAGTTTTCTGGCATTCATCCGTGGTAAAATACCGAGGGTAGAAATGTGAGGCTCAATCAAAGTAGCCCAAATGAAAAATGAACAATGGGTATCAATTGCAATAACAATTACATAAAAGTGACGGATGAAAAGTTTTATATATATATATATATATATATATATATATATATATATATATATATATATAAAAGTTATATATATAATCATATATATATATATATATAATCAACACACAATCACGTGTGGAACAGAAATAAATTTCTGACTCACATCAAGATCGAACCCTTGCCTTTCACTTGAAAGACCTGGGCTCAATCCTGATGTGAGTCAGAAAATATATATATATATGTATATATATATATATATATATATATATATATATATATATATATATATATATATATATATATATACTGGGCATACTTGACAGACAATGAAATTAACACACGCGTCAATATGACAGCGCTAGATATAGATAAGCATGTCGAGAGACAGTAACGATTTCCTACGAAAATATGCTAGAAGAGTTTCAGAGCAGTGTGTGTGTGTGTGTGTTAAAAGATCACAACACAAAACCCGGATGGGTTGATTTTAAATGATTGCATGAACTTGTAATCAAACACTAACCCGAATTGCGTGGATATCCCATGAATAGTGTTTCACTATTACAAAATAAGGCTTTAATCCTCAGGCTTAACAACGTGGAAATACACCAACATTAGACTAAATGACGCAAAAGGTGACCTTCTATTGTTATGGAACAAATGTCAACCAACTTTATTAAATTTTCATCCAATGAAAAAGAGATGGGAAGGATTTTTAACAATTATTTCTCACAAAATATATAATACACGGCTGGTTTTCCGATTAGCGAAGCTGAGTCTGATGTCAAATAACACATTATTTCTCTTCAGTATTAGAATTAAAGCTTATAATCCTTCCCACAATGTTAATCCAACAGGATTAGTATACCACTCGACCAAGATTGTGTGAACTTACAGATTCTCAGTCGTGTAATTGTTTTTTTTTTTGGTTTTTCTTTTGTTTTTTTAACATTTTTCCTTCTGATTACTTTAAAAGAATCTCCTTATAAGCTTTTGAATATTTTTGTTAACCTTAGCTGAAGGTAACCGATAGCAATTTTGCAAGCGTTACTAATGGACCAGTAATGGTCTTGTTATATCAGGTGAAGACAGGACTGTTATTATTGGATAAACTTTGCTCATATGGAAAACATATTATGAAACAAAACATAAAAAAACAAACAAAAAAAAAAAACAATTTTCGCGCATTCTATATTTTCTGATTAATATCCACGTTAGCCTGATCAAGGCAGATGATTTTGTAAATATCAGCTAACGTTATATTGTTTGCAAATATGATGAAAACGACGCTGAAAATTGGCCACGAAGAGTTTTTGAAATGTCCCCGGTCATATTCTGTCAGTGGGCAGACGTTCGCCAACATTTAGCCGTTTGTCTTCAGAAGCAGTTCAAACCAAACCTGGACGATAAACAATTATAAAGTTCAAATTCCGTTAGTTAGTTAAGAAACATCTCACAAGAATTTAACAAACTGCCATCGTCTCTCAACACAATCCTGAGGTCCACACCAAACTTAAGGGTCGCCTTTGGATATTGGGGGAGGCCATGCTGGTATCAGGATTGATAGAGTACTCTATTCATCCTGGCTAGTATAAGGCCGGCTTAATCTAAACCAACCACCTGTGTGACAAATAAGGGCTGAGAGTGAGAGACTGAGAGACATTAAAATCGAATTGAATTGAAAGTAGAATTTAGGACAAGGGCCGAGCACTGAGATCTATGAGGTCATTCAGCGCTGCAATGTAACAGGAGGAAAACCTCGCAGTTGCATGGTGAATCAATTAATAGGAGAGGTTGGAGAATAAAGAAAGGGAATATGAGAGGAGGTACAGTAGAAGGAACGAAAAGGGTTGCAGCTAGGGGCCGAAGGCACGCTGCAAAGAACCTTAAGTAATGCCTGCAGTGCACCACATGAGGTGCGCTACCCCCCTACGAGAGACACTAAAAATCAAGCGTCTATTTGCTTTTGCTTCTTCCTATCTCTTCCCACATCTCGGCAAGGCGTCTGCAGAAACAGGCACACATTTACATACGCGAGAGGCGGGCAAGCGCATGCGCGCACACACACACACACACTCACTCGAAATACCACAATTTTCTAGACCGACTGAATGCTACATTAACACGCTTAGGACAAACGAAGAAAAAGCATGATGATGTTAGTTTACTGCAATTTTATAAGTATTTTCCGTATGTAATTATGGATTCGTTAGCTAAATTACCTCCATAGTTAATCATTTGTTATTGTTCCACTCCACGTTTTCTCTTTTTCTCGCTTATGGATATTCTAATCCAAGGAGGCCTCCTTTGTAATTCCATAATAATAATAATAATAATAATAATAATAATAATAATAATAATAATAATAATAATGTCGTATGGATACAATGCAAAATGTCAAAAAAACATTCAGTTGCAAGCGTTATCAAACCGCTATTTTCATATGAACGGAAAACAAGTTACTTTTACACGACTGAAATGTCAACAAGAATAATTTCCTCAGTGAAAACACCTGTGAGAACTAAGCAGGAATAACAAACGCTCACTGAAGATTACATTAATGTGAGATTAACACGAACAGTTGTGATTAATGATCTCAGTGAATATGCTTTCGCTCGTAAATCGTTTGTAGGCTCACTCGAACGATTAGTCATTTCTGCTATTTATCATTTCATCAGCAAGGGAGGATGCTTCAATCCTCGAGTGAAAAGCCTGATTAAAGTTTCCGTCGCATTCTTACGACATTATTATTATTATTATTATTATTATTATTATTATTATTATTATTATTATTATTATCAATTTACAAAGAAAACTTCTTGGGCCAGAATATCTATGCGAGAAGAAGAGAAAAATTGGAGAGGAACATCAATTTACAGTACGCTAACCTTTCTTTATGTTTCGTGCTGTGTGCTTATCTTCTCACTACTCTACACCGTTTCTTGCTTCCAAGCACATATCCATACCAATCCCTACACCTGTATACGCATGAAAGTGTACATGTATATGTTACTGACAGAGATACAGCGATAAATATCTCTCTCTCTCTTCTGGTTGAGTGTGATAGGGGAGGGTGAGAGGGGGAAGGTTGAATCAGATATCATGGTCTGCAGACAAAGGCAGAACCTGTCAGTGCCGAGGCAGATCGGACTAAAGAAATCATTATATATAAAAGTGCAGACCGCTGAATAATGTATATATAGTCTGAAGTTTCTCGTGGAGGAAAGACTGCACATTCAAGGAGAGCACTGCACTGGCAAGAGCTTCGACAGTCTGTTATCGTCATTATCATTCACAAAGAGCAAAAATCCTCGTGGAATGATCCTTCATTAAAAGCTTCTCAAAGAAAAGACTCCCCGCCTATTTCAGAAAAGAAAAATTAGAGAACCAGTAATTATGTGTTAAATAAAAAATAAACCCGGTGATAATATATATTAAAAAATAAATGAATTTAGTCAAAACTAGATATACGATTAAAAATCGGAAGTCATTTTTTTCTATCTTCTCCCAGACTTACACCGATTGACCCAAAAGTTGCGATGCCCGTTATTTGCGGCCAATTTCGCTAAAAAATATATAAACACTAAGATCTGAACGCATTCCTCTCCCCTGCACGGGTTCCAGGCTCAGCTTGAGAAAAAATATTCATTTAATTTCCAATTAGGATTTTTAAAGGATCTCGGAGGAAACAGCATCGAAATAAATTAAGAACTTTGAGCATTCATTTGTCCATCGCGTGACGGCTGTACTGTCACCCATCTGGTGAGTTTGGCAACTCATTTCTTATAAAGTCAGAAGTCATCGCGCGTCTTTGCTCACGAGTGACAGATCCTCTTGCTAAGTGTAGTAAATATACAGAATAACCTTCTGTAGAAGAAGGATCAGGGATATTTGGGGTGTATGGTTGTGCACACATACTGAGTAAATACAATAACATGTAAGCCCTTGAAAATTTCAGGTATTTATGAAAAACCTACTTATGTTAATAATATAGCTTTGAGGAGAGATGTAGTGCTTTAAGACTGATGACTTCTGGTGGCAACGTCCATCAGCTAACACCAAGATCGGTTTGATTGATCAATAGGGAGTGCCCTCCATCTTGATAAATATTACTGTTATATTTCAAACTCTGAATACACACACTTTCTTGGTATGTTTCAAAACACGCGTAACATTGCCGCCTCTTTTGTAGTGGTGATCTTAAAACTTTCCCGACGTTTGAATAATTCCATCCGGACACATCAACAGATTTCCGAGCACTTACTTGCCCGACCCGGACAGGGTGTTGGCAGTATCGTTAGTTTTCCCTCGGTGAAAAACACCCTTTGAAAGCTCAGCCTGCAAGACAGGAAGGGGAGGGAAGAAGAACGCTGTTAACCGACGGAAGATGGCTGGGGAAAACTTCCGCGTTGTTTCTGGGAAAGACGACTCTTCCACACTCAAGAAAAGGAGGATTGAATGGGAAATGATGCGTACCGCCCATTTCTCGGAGAGGAGGAGATATTGGCGTATAACTTCCCAGACAAAACGGAACGGTGTTTCCGTCGTTAATGGCCGGGCCATTCCAGTTACTGCAAACTTTGCTGTGGTCGTTTGTACCAGGTTTTTTGCAGATATCTGGATTTTTTTTTTCTCCGAGTGTGCGCTGTCCGGGGGTAAGGTGTCTTTACTGAGGAAACTGTTGACGATGATACGTCAGATAGATAGTAGATAGATAGATAGATGAAAATCACGATAGCCTGTTGCTACTGGTAATGTGAAAATTATGGGAAACGACAGTGACTAGAACGCTAAATACTATATAAAGCTTCGAACACTGAATACCTGCAAACATCTTTGGGAAACTCGGTTCCCCTACTCGTTCAGAAATACCTGTCGAATCTCATTGCTGGCGAAAACAGTAATTTTTTTCGGGTGGAATGACAGGTGGAACTGTTCTCTCTCCTACTTACGGCACACATAGTCAAGATAACTGTTTTAAAAGATATCATCAAAGAACTCCCTCAAAGCGTGACGAGTACAACTATTACGCTTTCTCTGAATTAAAAAAAAAAAAAAACGGTTTAACGATGCTACACGCTAACGCCCACTACTGACTTCAAATATCGGTGATGAAATACTTGCAAATAATGTTTCTCAACCGCTTCGGGGATATTTACTCTGTAACCGAGCGATCAAAGACTGTAGTTTTATGTGATTAGTGTTGGGAAAAATCGACAACAAAGTTAATGTAACTGGCAGAAGACATACGATACCAAACAAAATATTAGCCTACAGTTGGAGGGAAGCTTTCAAGAGTCCTTTGGTTAACGCGATAAAAGTATCTATATCCTGTAACGTTGAATAAGAGCTGACACTCTATCCTGCTTAAGTGATTCATTTCATGACCTAAATATTAACATACGCCAGGAAAATTATAACATTTTGCGATAAGGATTTATTTTAAAACATAGGTTGTGACCTTGGGTAAAATCTCATGGTCCAAGTTTACCTAAAGTTAAGCAGCTTACTTGGCAATTTTGTGAACACTCTTATATAACTTAAATTTACGTTTTATCTGAAACCAAATATTTCATACTGCAGTCACCTCTCTACTAACTTATTAAAAGATAGGTAACATTTCACAATCTTCTACACTTGAAATTCTAATAACTTCTTTCTCATTACCAAAACTACTAGAGCCATAGTTTCGATCAATGCATGTTCTTGCAACTAAGTACCAATGTTAATACACCTTTTAAAATGAACTGCAATCATTATATCCTTAAGTCTGTTGCCTTTACACTTATCACTCCAGAAGCTAAGTAGGCTAAACAGAAATTTCAGCCACAACAATATATACATGTTCGAAGTTTCGTACTAAAGCAACCCAGCTCTGCACAGCACTACTGCTCTGTAATTCTAAAACCGACATGACCGCTAATGTCAATTGTGCTTGGAAACCAATCTATTAGTCTAGAGCATCACAGTAACTTGAGCATTTGAGAACAACAGGACAAACATACTTCTAGTTTTGTGCGGGATTATCCCCTCCTCCCGGGTCATTAAAATTATAGTACTATACTAGAGAATGCTATCTTATTCCCCTCGATAAATTAGACCATGACTCGTTTGCGACATTATAACACAGCCATATTACCCAATAAGTTTTACCTCTGTCCAAGGGCATGCTACACAAAATCATTATGCTTCAATTAGCTTAGGGTGCTACAGTAGTCGTGCTTCGCCATGAATAAGCATCATAAATTCATAACATGTTTATCACAAGAGGAAATTCACGCAATGTTCAAGCTCTTGATTAATTCTGCTCTCAGTAAATTGAATAATTATTTATAAATATTTAAAACTAAATGTCAGTTATCGTCCTAATTAAGTTTGCTGTAATATAAAGACTGAAAACGTCGACGCACCTTCTTCCTTGTTTCATAGTCGAGCGGTTGCGCCAAGTAGACCTCCCCCGTCAGGTTGCCCACGGCGAAGGTTCCTTCCTCGTTGCCCTCCACGATCTCGTAATTCAGGTAGGACACTGCAAAAGACGTAAAAGAACGCAAAAGGTAATACTAGTAAAACACAAAAAGGGGAAGAGAGAGAGAGAGGAAAATTCTAACCCAAACTAGGAGCGCATGCTTTATTATTACCTTAGCATGAATTTAATTTCGTTACGACAAACCAAAACAAAGAAAATAATAACGATCTCTGCACCATCAACCCAGTTATGTCATCGCAACTTGCAATCATCTCTTAAAGGCAAACCAGCAGAAACCAATTAACCAGTGAACGTTCCAGTTTTAAGTAAATCTCCATTCCAACGTTTCCATTTCAACGAACTCGAGTAATCAGATTTGTTTTTTCAATATGGTTCTTAGCTAACTGTCGAAGGTAGCAGTTGGAAACAGGGAATGAACAGAAAAACAAACAGACGTATTTGATTATTGATATGTCGTGTTGTACACCATCACATTACCTTCAACAAAAACGGAAGGCCTCGACGAGGTAATCCTCGCCACCAACAGGGTAAAAATATTTATCAAATATAGTCTCTCCAGTTCTGTCTATCTATCTACCTATATCTCTATCAATCTCTCTCTCTCTCTCTCTCTCTCTACACACACACACACACACACACACACACACACACACACACACACATATATATATATATATATATATATATATATATATATATATATATATATATATATATATAGAGAGAGAGAGAGAGAGAGAGAGAGAGAGAGAGAGAGAGAGAGAGAAACTTTACCTCGTCGAGGCCCTCACATCTTTTCTAAAGAGAGAGAAGAACAGAGAGAGAGAAAACCTCTTTGCTCGCTGAACTGGACTGCTCGGTGGAAATAATTCGGTATAATGTCTTACCTGACAAAAATTGACTGAGAATAACCTAACGTCACAACTCCAAGGGTTATCGACATCCATCGAGAACTGAGAGTTTCTGAGGCGGGTTCTATTTTTTCCATAGCGTTAGGTACAGGCAAACCTCAATGGAATGTAGAAAGGCGCAGTGTACCGTGTCACAATCAGAAAAGTTTTTGGTCAGTTTTATTTTTGACATTTTTGACATTTTTGCACACAGTAACGAGATGCCTAAGATAAAGATTACTTTAGCAGTTTGTTCATTTACATGTTGTTATGAATATTCTCATCAATTTTCTTTACGGCAATCAAGCGCTAAAGATTAAACTAGCAGGTTGTTCATTAATTTTCATTACGGATATTTTCAAAATTTTTCTTTACGAGAATCCAGAGATGCAGATTAAACTGGTAATTTGCTTATTTAGTTTTTTTGTGAATATTTTCAGCAATTTATTTTAGAGAACAAACCCCATAAACCAGGTGTCTTTCCTTTTGATAAATTGAATAAAATTAAGAATGACCTATAAACTTTTATTTCAATGACACTCGATATTTTCTCTATTTCTTCCAACATTTAATACTCGCCAACTGTCAAAGAGTCCGATTTTACCGCTGAAATTCATACCGATTTGACACGCAATATGAACATTTGTTTTCAACATTCCACTCGTTTACTTATGGCTCAATATTCTCGAGTTTCATAAGAGAACGAAGGCTAAAAATATTCAGGCAATAAAAAAGAAAAATACATAAATAAAATAAAATTCGGGTCGCTACTCTCATTCCGAGGAGACAGAATTTGATACAGAACAGAAAGTGCATATGGAGGAAAATGCGATAACTATGCAAAAGGATTATATATGTACTACATACATATATATACTGTACACACATTATTATGTATATATATATATATATATATATATATATATTATATATATATATGTATATATATATATATATATATATATATATATATATATATATATATATATATATATATATATATATATATATATATATATATATATATATATATATATATATATATATATATATATATATACACGAGGATGAATGAAAACTGTAAGTCAAAAAAGACTGAAATAGCATACGAAAGCAAAATTATACTTAGGTCTAGTACGATCTGTGTTGCTTTAAGACATGAACCACGGGATGACAATAAACTTATATCCAAAAGATTTTTTCGACTTGAGAATACAGCTTTAAAAAGACTGTTAGGAGGCAGAAGGGAGGAGGGAGTACGAAAGGATACTACATGAAAAATGACGGCAGTTCCATACAGAGAGAGAGAGAGAGAGAGATGGAGATGGCTTGGACATGTCCTTCGCACAACCGCTGGGAGAACAGTACGTGATAGCGTCAGGTGGACTTCTGTGGTCACCAGAAGATTGGAAGACCCAGACCGACTTGGATGAGAGCTAAGAGAAAGGAGACTGGAAATACGCGGAGATTTCTGGGAGATAAAGCACAGGAAAGACATGAGTGGCGGAATTTCAAGGACGTGCTTTGGTTCGCACGGCGGTGGAGGCGAAGTGTCCTTATATTTTTTTGCGTGTGCCCGGGTCAGCGTCTCTTTATAAAAGTAATCAGAGTTAAGGCATGGAGGTCCGTGCTTCAGGACGGTACGTAAATTCCTAACGTCGGAATAGGAATATATATATATATATATATATATATATATATATATATATATATATATATATATATATATATATATATATATATATATATATATATACAGTATATATATATATGTACATTCACTTTATTGCTCAGAAGTAGAACACTGAGATCGCATTTGCAAGATTCACGGTTTATGCACGGCCCACCGCCACCTGTCGACCCACCTACGACTGGGTACCTATAGTAGCTAAGAATCAAGAAACAGCCATGGGGCTCGCAACCTCATTCCTAAAAACTTGTTGACAAACCAGAGTGCTCGATCCTTATGTCCCCTTGATATTTTTATTTTAAGTATTAGTCCACAAATCTCCCATTTATAGCGAATTCATGATACCAGGCGGATAATTTATACCAAAAGGGGAATTTTATTTGAAAAGTGGAACTACCTGAACAGGGTTCGAACATACACCTTTCTGGGTTGGAACCCTCTCTCTCCAACGTACCAAACTTGAAAGGCATCAGTTCGAACCCCTGTCAAGGCGAGTGTATTTATCTCATATATAAATCTCTTTGGTGTGAGCTATCCACAAGGTTTGGTGAATCCGATATTAGAGTTATTTATTCCTTCGTTTCTGGCGGCAACTATATACAAATGCCTTCGCTGTTCACCGATTGTTCGCCACAATGTTACATAAATCAACAAATCAGTGAAATCGCAGAGAGAGAGAGAGACAGAGAGATGTCGGACATCAGTGCTCAGTCAAACTATATGTATTACTATGAATGATTTAGCAAGTGGAAAGCCTTGAGGGATAATCCCCATTCACACGGGTGTGGAATCATTCGTTAGCTATTCAAATGGGCTATAGATCTACAGATCACGGATAATATAATCTCGGCCAAGACTAATATTCACAGGAAATGTATGGAATTGGTCGGCGTTACAACTACGACAGAACAGCTGGTGACAACACCGTCATTTATTAGGATTTCATGATTTTATGGCCAGAAAATGATTCATGCGAACGCTCGCGGGTCTGACCTCCGACCTTTCACACTGAAGGGAAAAAACTCATCTGGAAATACTGATAAAAATGAAGATAAAACACTGAAAGAGGAATATGAGAATTCGAGAAAAAAGAGGGATTGCTGAGCATTTTTGGGACATCGCAATCCCTTAAAAGGAGAGGAGGTTTTCCTAAACCAGTCCTCCGACTTGTGGTTTTATTGTATACATTAGTTTACTATTGAGTTTCTGACAACTAACAGCTTGCCCAAAACATTTTTGCCATGAATCAGGATACCCAGACTGAAGTAAAATCATCTACTATTCTAGAACTGTTCGTGAACGCAGTATGAAATCAAGTGACTAATAGAGTTCGTGAATTTACTACTGTCCGAAATGCGAAGCGGGGCGTGCACGATGCAGTGGCCGCATGCATTCAATATGCTCTCGAGGGCGATATCTAAAATAATGTCCAAAGAATAAACAATGTTGTGACCTTAAGTAAGGACGGGGGTGATGTGCATCAGCAGAAAACCCTTAAAGGCACGAATGTTTACTGGAATAAAGCGCAACAATCACAGTAAATAACACAAATACTGTATATCTGTCATACGTCGAGAGAGAGAGAGAGAGAGAGAGAGAGAGAGAGAGAGAGAACTATGCAGCCGGAAAAATAGCCTAACTGCAAGGCGAAAAAGTGAACGGTAGATATAATAAATGACTAAAACTATAGACAATCTAAACGAGCAATTGCGCTGAATTTCAATGGGGCCTGGAATGGTAGCCTCGACTTCACACAAGGTTAAAATTGGACTAAAAATCTACATTAAATGAAATAGGTGCCCCATTAGACAAACAGATGAGCGACGAAATGCTCTCACATATCTCTCTCCACTTAGTCAATGTTGCTTTCATTATGCGCCTTCTTCCCTTATAAGGGCAGCTCCAGAAGGTGTCAGCTTTCAGGTCCTCAGAGAGTCTTTCGGGATGAGGTTGCTAGCCCCTTCCACCTCTTCATTCTGGCTGCAAACTACCACAGACGACTAACTGCCATGTAACTTACTTACTGCTTAGATCAACAAGATCTCTGTAAAATTATGACTCCTCCATGCTTTCACTTGCACAAATCTCCACATATTCCTTGCCCATGTCTCATAGTTCTCATCCAACTGGGTCTGGGTCTTCTACCTCTTTCGGTACCCAGAGGAGCCCAGCTAACACTACTACATTCTATTCTGCCTTGGGTGGTGCAAAGGACATGTTTAAGCCATCTCCTTCTCCCCTTCCTAATTACCTCATTTACATATGGGACTCTCGTAATAGTACTTTTTATGGTGCTATTTCTTTCTCTATTCTTCTTAAAGCTTTATTCTCGCTTCGACATACATCTTATATTGATAGTGTATTGTCATATCGAGATGCTCATCCATACAGCCATGCGGATCGTACTAGACTAATGTATAATATCACTTCCGTAAGCGATTTTAGTCTATTTTGTCCAGTCCCTACGCAGCACGGCCCTTGTTTGATTTGACTCCCGTAGTCTTTCACCAAATTCAAAAGCAAGAGAACCTGCGCTGGATGCCAGTGTTCCTAAATATCTGAAAGACTTAGCCTCACTGGCCTTTGCTTTATCAAACGATATTGTGACATAATTATTCCCGTTTTCTTTAGATTTATTTTCATTCCCACCTGTCCAGGTATATGATGAATTCTACTGAGCCAGCTTTGCGAATCTTGTGGTATTTGCTGATTAAAAGAGCATAATTTCCGAATTGTAAGTCTGTCAAGACTCTCTTGTTACTCTAAACGTTTTCTATCTCTCAACCCGTTCTCCATGATAATGTCCGTGAGGAGGGCAAACAGTAGGGGTAATATAATATTCCACTGTGGGAAAGTCAACTGACTAGGTTCTATGTACATTTGCAATGCTTTTGCTTTTCTTCATGAATATTTTCAATTAGTTTGACGTATTTAACAGAAACGCCGTGGTGACGGTGCCGTAATGTTGGTCTCTAGATCCTGTTAAATGCCTTCTCTCTCTCTCTCTCTCTCTCTCTCTCTCTCTCTCTCTCTCTCTCTCTCTCTCACACGCATAACAGAAATACCATAGTGACGGTACCATAACATTGGTCTCTCGATCCTGTTAAATGCCTTCTCTCTCTCTCTCTCTCTCTCTCTCTCTCTCTCTCTCTCTCTCTCTCTCTCTCTCTCTCTCTCTCACACACACACACACACACGTATATATATATATATATATATATATATATATATATATATATATATATATATATATATATATATACATATATACATATATATATATGTATGTATGCATACATATGCATATTTATATGTATATATATATGCATGTATATAAAATGCACGTTAAAAACGAAGAAGAAGAAGATATATAGATATATACACACACACACACACACACACACACACACACACACACACATATATATATATATATATATATATATATATATATATATATATATATATATATATATCATGAAATAACAATATATTGAAACTGAAACACATTTCAAAGGATCGACTAGAATTTCGGGAAGCCATAAAAGTGCAGCGTCCCTGATGGCTAATAATGATCCTCTCCCCCGAAGCTAAAAAAAAAAAAAAAAAAAAAAAAATCGCAAAGCCCCATTTTTTCGTCTTTGAAAATATGGCCAGTATCATAACGAATCCAAATTACAGTCGACGCTGTACAGTGTTCCCTGGAGATTAATTTTAATCACGACAGAAACATGAAATGTGATTAGCGTTCTCCGATAATACCCTCACGCCAAAGCTAATATTCCGAGTCGGTAAGCTTTCAAGAGTAATATAAAGGGCTTAGTGAGTGTCAATATTAAAAAAAAAAAAAACTAGAAAACAGAATTAAAAAAAAAATCAAGAGTATATGACACGTATACCTTTTGAAATCCCAGCTATTATGTCAACAACTTGAGTGTGAAATTTCAGGGCCTAATGGGAGGTAAAATTGGTTCGAAATCAATTCTTTTGACATTTATGACATGATTAGTTGTTCATTTCTAACGGAAATAGTCTGGGGTATGAAATAATAATATGATTTTTGTTCTCAGTTGAAAATGGATGCATTTATTTGTAGGACAAGGTCTTTTCATTAGGTAACGCTAATAACATTGTTTAATTAAAAAAAAAAATACGTGAAATGTAAAGACTATAATGATAACAGGTACCGACTCTATGCACTGCCATAGATACAATACCCTTTAATTTCTCTCTCTCGTTATATTTGGGGATCAGCTTTCTACTGAAAGCCTTAAACCAGGAAATGAAAAGAATGAAGAAATACTCCCTCCTAAACAGCATCCGAAAAGACACTAGTTATAAGTAAGAGAAAAAATCTGCGCAAAATATTTACGAAAAACTAGGCCAGCCTTTAATCTCTATGAAAACAAATGCTGCAGAGAGAAAACGCGAATAATGTATCTTTTTTGGGGGGACTAAAGTTGTTCGTAACTGAAAGGAGGAAGAAAAAAGTAGACAGCTACTGCACCTGGGATAGATGCAAGAAGAAAAATATGTTCTCTGTCATTAAAAGTTCTTTACTCGTAATTTTATTTTCCGAAATACGTGATTTTTCTCCTTGATTGATTCAGTGATTTATTTCGCCAAAAATGTAATCAGTGAACACGCCTGACATTCCCTCATCGGTTTCTTTGCTGCTGTTTAATGAGCACATCTGCAGGAACATAAACCAAATAATTATGTAATGAAAGTACTTCTCAGATTACGGGCTGCCCAAGAGCAAGGGCCCGTGCCATCAAATGGCTGGCCTAATCTAAAACGAAGGAACGCCCTTCTCAGATAAATTAGAACAAAAACGGTGTGAAAAAATCCTCAAGGATGTGATCACGGAAATATAGCTGGTCTCAGAAAGTTTATTCCTATCATGGCGTCGAAACAAACACGCACACGAAATAAACAATATTTACAAAAGGGCTGATCATCACTCGGTAAGTTCTACCTAGTGTCAACAAGTAATATAAACAGAGAGAGAGAGAGAGAGAGAGAGAGAGAGAGAGAGAGAGAGGTACCTTCATCAAGATCGGTGGCGTTGAGACTCAGGATGGTCTGGTTGATGGCCTCGTCTTCATCGACTTCGACTTCGTAGAAGTTGCGCTCGAAGAAGGGAGGGTGGTCGTTCTTGTCGGCCAGTCCCATCCGCAGGAACTTCGTCACTGCAAAAGAGAAAAGGAAATATTAGGCTGAATGACTTCTGGGGTACGACGCCTTCGGCTAGGCTAGTTAAGGGCAGGTTGATTAGTTAAGAAAAATTTGGTTAGGTTAGCTACTGCGGGTTGAAAATATGAAGTCTGTCAGCATTTTCCAGGGGCACACAATGTCAAGTTAGGTAAGAAGAAAAACTTATCTAAGGTGGAGGAATTTACCTGGGTAATGGTTAAGTTTGATTAGGAAAGATAGAGTCAGTTTAGGTAAGGCAAGGGAAGTCAAGTTGGGTAACGTGAGACGAAAAAAAGTTTTCATCGATCTACCAGACTGGGAGAGAAGTGAGCAATGTTGATGGGCAGACTTATTTGATATGTCGTCGACAATTTACTACTCCTACAATTTCTTACAAAAAACAAACATTTTCCTCTTATCATGGGCATGGAAATAAAAATCAAAAGGAAATGCACTAAAAAATTAAACGATCCGAAGTCCTCTTCGCCTATACCAAATGACAAAAATAAGGAATTTTACAGCCAAAGAAGTACAGTGACAGATACTCGAAGTCATTTGGAGCACCGCAGTGTATGAGCAGCCTTGAGGAAAACACCAAAAAAAGAAAGATATGATGTATTTTTTATTCATTAACATCGTCTTAATCATACTGTGTACACAATCATACGGAACACGACAAACTTACACGGAACATAATATGCATATGGGTAAAAGACTAATGTTCTTTGCTCTATCTATGGCCGCTTGGTATTGACTGATTGATTGATTAATTGATTAATTGAGAGAGAGAGAGAGAGAGAGAGAGAGAGAGAGAGAGAGAGAGAGAGAGAGGGAGTTGTACATTCCACTATTTATTAGTTCTCCAGGATCTGACAAATACATTAGCGGATTTGAGCTCGTACCGTGTCGTGGACGGGCCTCTAAATTAACCAATATTGCTTCCAATAATTTACGCTGATACTGTGTTTACATGGTACTGACATCAAACGCTCCAATAATCTCATCGGAAATGCACTCCGTCGCTCAAACAGTTCAACTGAAGTCCATGACGTTATTTAATCTGAATGAATTTGCAGCAGTCTCACACGAGTCAACATCACACCCACACACCTAGTGGTTAGAACCCCATGCTTAACCAGAGCATAGTCCTGGGTTCGGTTCCTGGAAGTTTGTCCACTTGGGTGAGTGGCGAGAAGCTTGTGGCTCGCAACCTCACCCCGAAAAACTTGGTGGAAAGGCAACGTCCGCTGAAGCAACCCACCTTAAGGAAAAATCGTAGGCAGATGAGTCTTTTCTGTAGTTGTACGAAACTGCCACTGTTATGGAAATCATACCACACGGTTGGCTCTTCCGGTGTACACCATTTGAAAAATGTGGCAGTGATCGTTGTGTTGCCTTCCTGGAGCCAACCGCTGTTAGGGGAAAGGCCTTGAGATTTGAAAAAAAATATAGGTATAGATGTGTGTGAATGATTCTAGTTACCACTGAAACTTTTTTATCTAGACATAGGCCTAAATGTTCACGACTGCGTCTAAAATTAGGCTCCATTTAGTCTTTCCTTCGTTAGCATTAGTGTAACAATAACGCTTACCAGTATTACTATCGTTATTACCATTTGTAATAAAATGGTGATAAGAGTACCGCACGAAAGCACTCAGGAGTACTACATTTAAGCTTTTAAATCAATTACTCAAATCCAACAGTTTCATCGTCATCAAACGAAGCGCAGACCATCCTTTTGATCAGCGCCCAGCGTAGATTTTAGTCTCTGATACCCGACAGAAAATTCTGACCTGGTTTTCATCGATTTACGCAAACTAATCGGCCTCAGAGAGATCAAGCCTTTTTTTTTTTCTTTATGTGGCAGGACGCAATGGTAATGAAAAGAACTTTATGTCGTTACTGAATTTCGAACATCTGAATTTCCAGTTGAAAGGATTTAGAAAACGAAACAGCTTTTATTTTTTTTATTGGAACCAACACGTAAATCGTTTAGAATAATCAAGGACATTAGATAAGTAAATGAGTAAGCGTATTTTCTTCAGACCGCTGAATTTGATCATTACGTTTTTGCTCGTTACAGAGAACCAGCATATACATACGCGTATACGTACAAACACGTCCGCACGTACATATTATATATATATATATATATATATATATATATATATATATATATATATATATATATATATATATATATATATATATATATATATATATATATATATATATATATATAAAATTTATATATATATGATTCATGAAAGCTTACTGTTAAAACAGAATTCACTGTCAGAAAAGGTTGCTCACAAATCCTAGTTGAGACGAATTTAATTAACTTTTCTTCAACTCAAATTAAACGTTTTAGAACCAAGTATCAAACTGAAAACGAAATGAGAAGAGGACAACAAAATTCATTTTCTTAAATGCCTCAGTCATTAGAGATAACGCCGAGTATAATTTTAATTAGGGTTAATCTGCACTTTGCTTTTACAAGCACTTAAGATTTGCTCTCCGTGATATTAGAATGAGAATCCCACTTATTTTCTATGTGAGAATAGCCCCAAATCTTCTGCCGAGCCCCAAAAGTTGAGCCTCTACTGTAGACGCAGTCGGTCATAAAATCAAAACCCCCCACACCTGGACAGCAATAAAAAGTTACATCAAATCCTAGGACGTGTTAGTATTTTTTTTCTGAATCCCAATACTATCGACAAAGTGGTAGTTCATTTTCAGTAAAAATCCGAATTTCAACGAAATCGGTGCACATATATCTGCAGTTTCGACTGTGAGAAATCTTGTACAGGATTGACAAATGAATCTCTTTCACAGGGAATAATCCAGCAAAACCATTCAGGCAGATATAGATGCCAAATTCTATCTTGAAAGATACAACAAATTTGGATCTTCGTATCCACTGGAACCTGTGACATTTTAAAGAGCAACTGGCGGTTCAAAGGACAAATGATAGAATCTGCCTTAATTAAACAAGTTGACACCATGAACATCTAGAAAGGGTTTTGGAATTCAGATGAAATGGACAACATATTTCTACAAACAAAAAAATAAGATTGAAATAGACAAGCCTAGATCTGCCTATATATATATATATATATATATATATATATATATATATATATATATATATATATATATATATATTTATATATATATATATATATATATATATATATATATATATATATATATATATATATATATATAATATATAAAAAGAAAAATTTTAAGGAGAAATACGGATAATTATCTTAACTGTTCTCAGTCATAAGTTACCATTCAAATAAGATACAAGAATCATGCACATGATAAAATATGATGACCTACATCTCTACTTATACAGTTCCATTACAAAGAAAACGAATTTACGAGATCATGAGATAAAATGCTGACGTGCAGTTTAGTTGACACAGAATTCTCAACAGCCTGTGACTTCCAGAGCGTCGTTTGAATAAGAGTTTAACGCTGTGAGCCGGTTAATGAACACATGCAAAGCTCGAATAAATGGGAGAACGACATTCGGTACATATGTGTACCCCGTTTAAACGGTAAAGTTTTGATAGTTGAATTTGGTGAGGCCATTACGTAGTTTATAAGGATGCAGCAGCACTCACTACCAGTGTAGTTATATCATTAAACTCAACCCTTATGGAACACAAGTCCGACCCTACGTAAGTTACGTTCCATCTCGAAACTCATAATACGGTACAGTAATTTATTTCTACTTGCTTTTACAGGAGCCACTGATGAGAGAGACTAGCAGTGGGCTATCGTTACGCACTGAAAATTATAGATATGAAAAAAATGATCAATATTATTTCTGAAAGAAACAGAGACAGGTGCAGAGGCGCGAACGCACATGGGAGGTTGCGAGAAAGGTATCAGTTCACGGGCTTCTCTTGTTATCTGGCACTGCGAAGCCTGACCTCTGCAACGCAGAATGGAGAACGAGAAAACAGCGATTAATCAAGTTTTTGAAACCTATATATTCCAGTGTTTCGTAATTCGACACGCCTTTGAATGAAAGATAGATGGATGGACGCCACCCTAAGAGAACCCACAAGAGTTGGGTTAGAATAAACGCGCAGACACCACAACAGAAAACGGAAGCCTTGTTGGCCCGTCCGTTGGCTCGAGTGACTGGCAGTTTATCGACTCGGAATTCATGCAAAATGACAACTGGAGTCGCAAGGTAGTGCAGCTCCATATTGGTAAAGAATATTGGCGAAGCTCCACGCTGTGGATTAAATGTAAGTAATAGGATCAGATTATCATTAGCCCAAAAAAAGCAAGCTCCAACAGCTGATGTTTAAACATATTAGAGTGCGTAAATTTTATAAATCTACAAATCATATTTCAATGTGCTCAATAAAACGAAAAAAAATAAGCTTCAAATAATCTCTAATAAAACGACCCCTTGGTATTATTGAAAACTTCCTGAACAATAAAGAGAAAAGATATTCTTTCACTTCTTTCTCTGAAGCAACAGCTCGCTTTAAAAACTAAGAAACGAAATAACCATCTCGACTTTTCACTCCCAAGTGAGCAGCACCAGAACAGTTTTGTCACTAAACATTTGTATACACTTCTCATCGTCTCTTACAACAGTTATCAAGCTTTCTTTATTGAAACATGAAACATCAGCACCTATTTTTGTTATCAAAACCAATGCATATCAGACTGGTTGTATGATAAACATATCGTTTTTATAATTAAAATTAATTTAATATTTGAAAACATTTTAAAAAACCTAATTATAGTACGCATACTTGTCGCACTGTAGGAAAAAATCAAACTCCTGTTGTTTTTTGCGAAATATATTAAAATGGTTAAAATTCACTACAGTTTCAAGACCAACGGGTCTCCTCTTCAGGTGAATGCCCGAAGATGGTTATTAATCTTTTTCCACTTTCAACTTACGCAACTTTCCTTCTTCTATTGTATTATACTGTCACATGAACAGGAGACCAATTGGTCTTGAAACTGTAGTGTATTTTAATATTTTTAATATATTTCGCAAAACGCAACGGGATTTTAATTTATGAAAACCTGTCTTAAATGAATGACATTTATGAGAGGAACGATTTGTATGAATTCTTCAATAAACAGGGACTAAAAATGCAAATATATATATATATATATATATATATATATATATATATATATATATATATATATATATATATATATATATATATATATATATATATATATATAGAAAGATTGTATGTTTAAGAACATACATGTGAAACGAAGACTGGTAAAAATTTAACATGAATCATTAACAAGAGCATAATGTCTATCAGAAGAAGCGAGCGTCCTGTGTTATTAACTCCTCAGCGAGAATGAACTATTTTCGTAGCCTGTAAATTTTGAAAAAAACCTGATGTATGAAATGATATAAGTCTACGCGATATTTTCCGACGGGATCTATTTAATAACACAGAATTCACATCTATCAAAGCCATCTCTGGAACGGGGAGGGTTTGAAGAACTGGCCAATAACAGTCTTCTCTGAAGCGTCATAAATACCTGGGCAAAATTACTCGGCCGAATTTAAACATTTTAAAATCTATATATCTTTCCGATTTTCTGGTAACTTTTGGCTACTAACGGCCTAAATGCGCATCAAACACTTAACATTTTAATTTAATGATGGTGAGAAATTGACGTCATTTTAAAAATGCAGAAACAAGATAGAAATCAATTTTGCAACCATTCCTGTCTACTCAGGTCAAGATGCTACAAAAAGCGTACTCTGACACCTACTGAAATTACACCTACCTAGTTTACGTAATGAGTCAACTATGCAACAACAAAAATAAATGGAACTACCTATAACGCCGCGCTACCAAGCTTTTTTCCTCAAATAATGAAAAATTTTTCTCCCTGAATACGCTAGTTCTTCGACCCTCAGAGTAGAGGCGGAAGGGAACCTTGTTCAGATTCAACGACAACGAGAAGTGGAATGGAAAATGAGGGAAAAGAGACGGCGAGAATTAAACTGAATGTATCTCCTCTTAGAGTGTACCAGTTGGAAGAGTCAAGAAAAACAATAAACTGATAGAATTGCAACACTTCTGAAGTCAGAACGCGACTAAAAATGTCAGTCGCCTCCTAGTGTCTATGTCAATGTATTCCTCCCTCAAGGATTTATTGTCAACTTTCCAAACAGGAGAAAAAGGCAGAGGGAGAGAAAGATGAAATGGAAGAAAAAGAAGATATAAAAAGAGTTCTATAAAAAATAACTTCGTTGTTAAACACAGTGAATAATGATTGGACTTGGGTCTATTTCCTGAAGAATCCATTGGGTCTCTGCTGACCTATGGAGTGAATTATGTACCTAGTAGTTAGTTGACTGTCTGGGTAGCAGCTAGGGCGAAGAATGGAATGGAACTAGCGACCAAATATCAGAAAGATTCTATGTATATGGAAAAATATGTGAAACCAAGACCGCTAAACTTCTACATACACTCAATAAAACAAGACATCTTTCAGAAAACGCATTCGTTCTGTATTACATACTCCCCAGCGGGAATGAAATAGCTTTCCAACCTGTAAATGTTGACGAAAATCTGATGTGTGTGAAACCCTGTAACTCTGCGTGATATTTCCCGACAAGATCAATTTGGTAAAGCAGAATCCACATCTATCACAGCCACCGCTGGAACGGTTGACATTTGAAGAACCGGGCAATAACAGTCTTGTCTGAAGCGTAATAATTACCGGGGCAAAAATACCGTCCTGATTTAAACATTTTAAAGATCTAAATCTATTATAGTTTTTTGACATCTTTCAGCTTCTAGCGGCCAAAATTTGCCACCCGGAAAACATCGACTTTTTAAACACTGGTGCGAAATCGAAGTCTTTGACGTTCAAATAATTAAAAAAAATATGGGAATATGACAGAATTCCATTTTGCACCCAATCTTGTCTCCTCAGGTCACAGTTTGGTGGCGAGATGCTGCAAAGTGGGCACGTGTGACACCGCCGGAAACACCTAACCAGTTTATGTAATTAGCAAGTGATACTTTTCTAAAAACCGAAAATAAAACGTAAGTGGAGTTACTTATCAAGGCACACAACCACGCTTTTGTCTCAAATAATGAAATGTTTACCTATGTGAATAAGTTAGTTCTTCGACCGACAAAGAAACGAAGTGGGAGGGGAAATAGGGGGGAAGGAAAGACACTGGAATTGATTTGGATTGATCCCCTTCTTAGAGAATAACAGAAAAACAAGAAAATACAAAGACTGCAACACCTGTGAACACAGCACGCGACTAAAAGATGTTATTTAAAACAATTTTGGGAATAATGATTCCCCTCATCAAGTGGCTAAAAATTTGTGCCCCGAGCCTGGGGCCAAACGACTTGGGGTCCCTTCCCTGAAAAATCCAATGTATCTCCGCTGACCTACGCACTGAATTACATACCTAGTAGTTAGTCGACTGTCTGGGTAGCAGTTAGGATCAAGAGAGGGATGGAGCTAGCAGCTTCATCTCAGAGTTTGTCGAGATACGGATGTTACTACCTTATGAAACCAATTCCTCGGAGAAGAAAAAATGCATAAGTGAATATATATATACTGTATATATATATATATATATATATATATATATATATATATATATATATATATATATATATATATATATATATATAAACTTCCAACCATGAGGCCTACAGTAACCGTCTAGGACGCCCCACTCTGAGGTGAAAAAAAAAAAATTGCTATATAAAGCGGGCACTAAATTTTCCCATTCTGAGGTCAGGAGACCAGAGCCGAGGTGAAAATGTCCTGCGCAGCCTCGTAAGATGTCGGGAGAAGGTTAAGAATGTCCCATCGGGGTGAGGAAGTTTCAGGGCACAAACTTTTTATACACGGAGCATTACTCTAGCACAACAGGGCTTTTAAAACTTGTTCCTCGCCAGCTGACACAGCGGCCCTTTTCATCATATAGCCTCGGGGAAACAAAAAAAAGAAGGGGCAGAAAAAGGGGAAATAAAAGGGGCAAAAAAAGAATCTGTCTGATGGTCAGGTATTTACTTAACTTCGTGTAATAATAATAATAATAATAATAATAATAATAATAATAATAATAATAATAATAATAATAATAATAATAGAACAAGGTGCTTTCAGTTCCTCTTACGATTCTCATTTCTTCGAGACTGATCTGTGCTAAGACCTGGTCGATGCACATAATCTGGATAAGGGGAAAGTCAATAGTTCTGAATATAGGCGCTTTTAGTTTTCTGTAAAAGAAAACTATTGTGCCGGCTTTGTCCGTCCGTCCGCACTTTTTCTGTCCGCCTCCAGATCTTAAAAACTGCTGAGGCTAGAGGGCTGCAAATTGGTAAGTTAATCATCCACCCTCCAGTCATCAAACATACCCAATTGCAGCCCTCTAGCCTTAGTAGTTTTTATTTTATTTAAGGTTAAATTTAACAACAATCGTGCTTCTGGCAACGATACAGGATAGGCCACCACCGGGCTGTGGTTAAAGTTTCATGGGCCGCTGCTCATACAGCATTATACCGAGGCCACCGAAAGATAGATATATTTTCGCTGGCATTGATTATACGGTGTAGCGGCTGTACAGAAAACTCGATTACCCCGAAGAAACTTCGGAGCATTTTTTACTGTTTATTTTGGGACACGCAGAAGTTAAATATGGCGTAAGCTAACCGTAGAGTTTCAGATTGTCAGCATACGGTAACTATAGTAAAATCTCTACGACTTTCCTTATAATAATATAATAATAATAATAATAATAATAATAATAATAATAATAATAATAATAATAATAATAATAATAATAATCTACGCTCTTTCTATTCTTCTCACTCTGTTGATCCTCCTCGATACCTAAAAGACAGTGACTAATTGCAGCGAATTAGCTGCAATTATTTAGCACTTTGTTCTACGTTCTTTGTTTTCATGTTTTTCTAAAGACATATAAGTATGTGCAACTATTTACGGTTTATCACTAATCCTTCATTACGAAACTTATCAAAACAACTTCACTAAGATGAAAAACAATTAGTGAGGAAAAACATAATAATAATAATAATAATAATAATAATAATAATAATAATAATAATAATAATAATAATAATAATAATAATAATAATAATAATATGACGATGAAGAAGGGGAAGGAGAAATAAAATAATACGGAAAATACAAAAATTTGTTTGATAAGGGATAATGTCACAATGTTAAATCAGAATGATCAATTTTGTCCTTTACAAAAATAAACGTGAAAACTTCAATGTAAGAATGTTAAAAAAATTTTTCAAAATATATCAATAAAAATCTCTTACTATAATCATTTAATTTCTTCCATTAAAGCACTACACACATTTCACATTCACGGGAAATCTGCTATGGTCCTACTTGATTCGCAGCTCTTCAGTAATTAATCGTCGGCTCCCATGATCTCTTTTGTTATCAACGCTAGTAGATGACAGAAGTAATTAAATCAATCAATCAATAATTATCATAAATTTCCGGTATGCGTTGCACGACTCTTTGTAGTTTAGGAAATGCATCACCCAATTAATAACTGTCATTACAGAATTCATATATTAAAATGCTCCACCTTTGCTGGGATATTTAGACTTCGTATTTTAATTCCCTTTCAGATACGTGGGTATAAGTAATTCTTGGCCGATTATACAATCAGTTATTCAGTGTGTATAATCATGTAACAATTTCTAATCGATTACAGAATGCAAGGATTCATAGCCGGATAACTAATAAATTCTGGATTTTTTTTACAGACGGGTTATAATTTCTAATCAATCACAAAATGCCAGTGATCACAGCCACAAGCATAACTAATTACAGAATATCTATAATTAAGTAAGATTTTAATCAACGACAGAGTGTCTGCACTCATATACCAAAGCGTAATTTATAAACGATTATCTATAATTATATCCGAAAACCTACTCTGTTACCGCATACTTAAGATTAAATTTGAATGTCTAATCAGTCATAGTGTGGTTGTAATCATACCCGAACATCTGTATTTTCAGATTATCCAGCGGCAAGATCTTAATTAAGATGGTTTTAGAATAAGATGGTAACTTCGTTCCCATCTTACTCTGAAATATTATTTTCTACTAGACGAACGAACACTTCCAGCGTAATACGCAAAATGATTACGAAAACATCAACAGTCACGCAAGACGACATGCTGTAAAATGAGTTGCAGATTAAAAACAAATTTAGTGGCAGTAGCTAAGGATTGGCCCCAACTGAATATGTATGACAAGAGATCTTTCATTATATAAATATTCTCTTTGTCAGTTTAAGTCTGGTAGGTATACAGCGAAAAGTTACTTTTCCTCCCTAACATAATGTATCTTCACTAGCGTAAATTCAAGAACCGCGCACTAAAAAATTTCTGAATGAATAGAGAAGTCGAGCAAGTAAATTGCGACTAAAAACAGCCGTATTTTCACGTTTATACTCGGAAGTCTTCCCCCTTCCCTGATAGTTTTCATACTCTCTCTTGGAGAAGAGTATTTTGAGATGATCTGGTCATGTGACGAGAATGGACGAAAATAAGCTGATTAAAAACTATACGATTCAGAAGTGTTAGGAAGAAGGAGAAGACCGCTCTCTCTCTCTCTCTCTCTCTCTCTCATGAAACTCAAAGGTTGACGCTTTCTACCCTCGATAACCATTTCAGTAAAACTGCGAAACTATTTGCTTCACGGTCACCAAGGCCAAGAATCGCTTGTAACCATAACTTAACGGGAAGGGCGGATTAAACGTGATGTACTAATTTGAGAAGCTGAGGCTAAAGGTAAGATTAATGTGGACGCTCCCTCTTTAAGCATTAAAATTTGCTGAAGGTATGAACAGTAATCCGGAAGTCTCCGATTTCAGCAGCAGGAGATGCTGACGGTAGGAAGTTTCCGATTTGAGCAGTTAGTGGTGCCGAAAGTAGGAAGAATAATGTAGATGTTTCAAATTTGAGCAACGAGGGTTTCTGAAAGTACAAAGAATAATCTGAAAGTTCCCAAGCTGAGTAGCAAGAGATGTTCAAAGTATATCTGAGCACAAAGAAGGGCTGAAGGTATGAAGAATAATCTGGACGTTCCCAGTTTGAGCAAGAAAAGATTTGGAAGATAAGAATAATCTGGACGTTGCTGATTTGAGCAGAAAGAGATTCTGAAGGTTAAAAAAAAAAATAATCTGGACGTTCCTGATTTGCGCAGAAAGAGATTCTGAATGTGAAAAAAAAATCTAGACGTTTCTGATTTGAGCAGCAAGAGATTTTGAAGGTAACAAAAATAATCTGGACGTTCCTGGATTGAGTAACAAGAAAGGATAAAGGTAGATAGAATAATCTGGACGATCCCTATATTAGAAGCATGAGATACTGAAGGTAGGAGAATCGTCTGGACTTTCTCGATTTGAGCAGCAAGCGATCCCAAAAGTCAGAAGAATAAACTGGACGTTCCTTAGCTAAACAGCAAAGAAAGCGAGGGTAAAATGAATAATCAGAACCTTCCCGGTCTGACTAGCAAGGGATGATGAAAATAAGTGGGAACTGTGGTTTAGATTTAATAAAAGTCTGGAAGCAAGAATCCAGTTGAAAAAGCAATTTAAAAAAATCACGAATTACAGATTAGAATTTTAAAATCTTAACCAGTTCCTAGGGAGAAACTATGATAATTCTAACATTTTTTGTTTTCAACGGGAAAATTAGGTGAAAATCTGAAAGCAGATTTTTGCCCACAGAATATTTACAAGGGAAATATTCTCTTTCCATTCAAAACATTCTGCACTACAAAAGGAGCGAAAATATTCATTGTCTGAACAACATTAAGCTCCGACCTTTCACTCTCCGACCTCAAAAGGAAAAATCTTATTATCCATAGTCCATTACTTCACCAGGTTCATTTAGCTTTGAAAATAAATAATGGTTGCTGGGAAAATATATACAGTAATCAGAACGGAGCGCAGATTTTAAATGATCTAAGAATGCATTCATGATAACGATGATGATGATGAAGATGACGGTGAAGGCATACGTACGAACAGTGGGACTTAAATAATAATAATAATAATAATAATAATAATAATAATAATAATAATAATAACAAAATCTATTGGTCGCATACAGGCAGTACGTACACCATCTGGATATCGAGAATTACAGGAATCGTAATCTAACTTAACAAAGACGCGTTCTGAATCCAGCTGGAAAGGTGAAAGGCTCTTCATATATTTCCCGTCCGGATTCCGTGTTTACAGAAGTGAGCGCATCCAAATAAATGTCAGGATTCGTCAGTTAAAACAAGACTAAGGCAGCGACCACTTTCTAGTCTTTTCTCCGAAGCCACCCTCTATTTTGAAAAAAAGAAGCTTAATGTAAAAAAACCATAAAGACTACCAAAATATAAGAGACGAAATAAAGCGAATAACAACAACATGAAACCTCAGGAAAACAATCGCAATAATGACCAACTTTAAAACGAACTTCGCAAAGTCCCGCCGGCCACAAGCTTCACAATTTCTAATTTTCCCCCAAACTCTCTTTCCCTCAGGGGTGGGGGTTGGGGTTGCGGAGCTGATGTAGGGAGAAGGAGGGGAGAGGGGATGGGGAGGTGGTATAGGAAATTCCTTTTGGGTGGGCCAACTTTGGCAAAGGCCGCAGGAACTTGATATGCCTCCTTTCACTCAGGCGTCGAGTTGGCCTCATTAATGGCACTGCGTCGTTTCGGAAATGAGGAAAATGAGAATACTTGATTAACCTAGAGGGAGGACTTATTGCCAAGCTTAATCCTCATTCCATATATATAAATAGGTATTTACACCTACACACACGCACGCACACACTCCCACATACACAAACTGATTACTACAGCGATGGTTATCTGCCTTCTTACTTTGCACGTTTGACGAAACCATACGGAATGACTATTCTTTATCAATAAAGATTTATAAGATATCCCTTCACAATGAATTGTCATTAAAATGAAATAAGGAATTCATACAAAGAAAAAAATATACTAATGGCAATAAATAGAAGTTTATTTAGGATAGGAGTTACGATAGTCAGATCTCTCCGTCTCTGTTGGGCCAGAGTTCAGAGGTACATGTGAGGCTTCTTACTCCCTTTCACATTGTACCTAAGGAGAAAGGTGCATGTTGGATTATGGCCAACTCAGTTGCAACCAACCAACCTGTCAACTATACATACATACATATATATACATATGTATAAATATACACACATATATACATATATATACAGATATATAAAATATATATATATATACATATATTATATGTATATATTATATATATGAAATTTTTTTATCACACTGTGATTTATACACAATCACGAAGCTACAAATGTCGCTTAATATGAAATTCACGCTACCTCGGGAATATTCGCCATCGGGGATATTCCCGAGGAAGCGTGAATTTGATATTAAGTGACATTTGTAGACTAAATTTTCATATTATATATTATATATATATGTATGTATGTATATATATATATATATATATATAATACACACACACACATATATATATATTTATATATATACGCATTGCACACATGCACAGCAGCACGAAAAAAGTTTAAGCACACAGCACAAACTGCCTAAGCTTCCCAGAAGCCTCTAGTTATCAAAAGAAGGCAGAGCACGCAAAAGCACGCACACGGGACATAAAAAAAGCATAAAGCAAGGCGTCTGTTCCCCGAATGATTTGTGTCGACCAAAGACCCTTTATCTCGGCGGAGGATGACCCGGGCGATGGAGTTTTAAATCTGAGATTTAGTCTTGGAGTTTTAAATCTGAGATTTAGTCTCAGCGAGGAAAAACAACTGCTAGAGCGAGCGTTTTATGACTTTAAGCCCGCGCCTTGGCCGCCTCCTCCCTCCCCCCAAACGCCGCCCACCCCTGGCTAAATATTTCCCTAAACGTTTTTACATTACAAAGTTTCAAAACTTGGGGTGTATAAAACTCTTTAGCTTTTCGGTTGGGAAAATTAAAAAAGTATTCCTTCGTATCTTTTTCGTGATGCGGAAAGAAAATCGATACATAAGAACACAGGAATAGTGCACGCAATTGCGTACGCTATATCAATATGCAAATAAAAACATAAACACATACGTATAGAGCTTAAGAAAAGTATCTTGTCACGGTTGTGATAAAGAAAATACTTTAGAAAAATACTGCAATATTCCTGTGTTTCATTTTCCTTCAATAATTGACCCAAATCCAATATATTCACATTAATTAGAAAATACCTGAATCCTATTACTTGGGCTCAAAAGCATCAGCTCTGCTTCAGTCAAATTTGAAATGTAAAAAAAATTCTAGAAATCTGAGATAATCAAATGTTGTCACCCAAATCTACCTGGAAACATATCGACATTCTTGTTACATATGTCACTAATGTAACAAATGACAAGGTCCACGATTTATTGATACATTTTTCATAAAGACCAAAGTGAATTTACTTCACTGAGTAAGGCAAGGCCATGTACAGTATATGCAGTATCAAAATCCTCATATATTTTCAACCTGTATGTATAACTATCGTGTTACTTGAAACAAAACCTTAGTCAAGTAACAGGGAGACGGATGATGTTACACAACTATTGCATGTATCAATGAATTTCGAGTAATTCTCATGTCAGTTACCTCTTACAAGCGTAATACGAGTCTATGTTAAGTGAAATCCTAATACCTCTGTAAATGAGCGTGCACAGAAACATTAACTCACTGCGATCCTCGTCTTACTCAATTTTCCAGATTTCTAATTTCCGAAATGAGCTCTTGTCATTCTGCATAAAGCGATGCAATGAAAAGTTGATGAGACTGCAAAGGGGTTTCCGCACTTGCTGTCGGAGGTTTTGCAAGTGCCAGAACGCTTTTCTTTTCTTCCGAGAGAAGGTCATGAGGTTAATAGGAATGTTTTCGGATGATCAGAGGAGATTGAGTTTTCTTGCTGGATTGTGAAATTCAGTTCTACGTACTGTTAGTTTTACCAATACCCAGAATGAAGTGATTTTTTTATGGCTTCACGTGGATTCAAATTCATTAAACTTTCACCTGATGTTCAAAGAGTTTTCTGGGAAAACGTTCGACTTACCTTAAAGGCAAAAAAAAAAAAAAAAAAAAAAAAAAAAAAAAAGCCTTAACTGGAACTGAGAAAATGGTCTATGTGCTTTGAAAATGAGCAACAAAGAATTTTACCAGCAACTTTTATTCGTGATCAAGAAAACTGATATCTTTTATTTCTGCCCATGAGAACAAAAATCTTTACTTTGTACTTAAGAGGACTATACAATCTTTGATTTGAACTCATGAAAACGTTCAGAGTTCCTTTTAGAGGAAAGTTGCTGATGAGGAAATTCAGTGCATCCTGATAAGAAACAACAAACGGCGCTGTGAAATTATCGAGAAAAAGTCCCATGCGTCACAACGACTACCAACAAAGAGCCAGAAGCTTTCAATAAAACGTGAGGACAGCAACGAAGTTGAGTTTATGAAAAAGGGAAGAAGTTTTCATATCCTGCAGAAACCTTTTCACCGCGTCCTTGCGTTGTCACAGAACCGTAAAACGCGCCAATTAGCGACTGTCTTCGCAATGCTCTGATGCTATTATTTTAAAATGAACATATCAGGCAGTGAAGCGAAACAACGTCTCTTGTTTTGTTATTTTTACTCTTTAGTGTGCGTAAGAGAACACTTGCAATATTATATTTGGAATTATGAAACGTGAACTCGATAAATTTCAGATCGTCTGATGCATTCAGTCTCATTTCAAAATGCTTGGATGCACAGGAGCGCTCTCTCTCTCTCTCTCTCTCTCTCTCTCTCTCTCTCTCTCTCTCTCTCTCTCTCACACACACACACACACACATATATATATCATATAAGATATTCCTTTACATAAATTTCTCTTAGAGTTCACTGATAAATAAATTTATATATAGATTCATGATATATAAATATATATGTTATATATATATATATACATATATATAATTATACATATATATATCTATAAATATATATATAATATATATATATATATATATATATATATATATATATATATATATATATATATATATATATAAATGAGAATTCAATTTCTCTTAGAGTTCACTGACATCTCCATTCTTTTTTGCTTCCAAAAACAATTGCTTTATAACTGTCATGCATTTTCTCAGCAACAACATGCACTTTCCCCGTTATCCTGAAACTGTAATACAATACTTATAAACGTACCAAGTTTTAATGATAACGTAAATATCTTTATCGTCTTGCCGAGAACTTTTCCTCTCGTTACAAGAGCACCTTTCGATACCTTTAAAATGAGCAAACTTCAGCATTTTCTATTTTTCCTCCGCAGCTACGATTCTTTTTACCTACCGGATAAATCATCTTTCCTTTCCCTTTTCTTGTTACGTCTCTCTCTCTCTCTCTCTCTCTCTCTCTCTCTCTCTCGTGGAAGATGAAGCACCTACAATACTTCACCAAACAAGCTTGCAAAATATTTATCAGCTGAAGAGATTCGTCGCGCTTGACGATGACCAGCTTCTTCCACCATAAAATGAGGCCGCTGTTTTCAGATGATTCTTTCCGCATGAGAAGCTCCTTCGTCCACGTGGCACTCCTATGTGGCACTCTTCGAACTTTGATTGCTCTGCGCAACCAACAGAAGACGCGTCCGTCCATTCAATTCGGCCTCCGATTTACTGCTTGTCTTATGCTGTCCAGACTCTTAAAAATTTCTGAAAAGTTTTTCGTCTTCTTCTTCTTCTTCTTCTTCTACTTCTTTATGGCTAGGCGCCAGAGGCCGGACCTCTGCAGTCCCTAGGAAGTTTGAGTTTGTTGATTCACTGATCATAATTTGGGATTTTTATTTGTATTTTACCACACTTCCCCTTTCTTCTTCCCCGTTTCATTTTTTTTAATAAGTTCATTCTATTTTGAGGAAGCTTATCTAAGAAGTTAATAATAATAATAATAATAATAATAATAATAATAATAATAATAATAATAATAATAATAATAATAATAATAATAATAATAAGTCATTGGCCGTTGTCGTTTACTTCTCTGCAACCACCACTTTTAGGTAAACGGTTTAAAGCCGAAAAAATTATTATAAAAGCAGTCATACTAAATCTTTGCTATTATTATGCTTGTCGACGTTTTGTTCATATAATACTGATCTAAGATTCAAACCTCAAGATACTATTTCCAGCTGAATTCCAAGAAATACCTCTCTCATTCTGCTTATGCTGGACATTTGGGGATTGACAGATAAGATTATCGTTTACCAGCCAGGCGTTTTCAAATATCTAGAATAGTATCCGATTAAATTTGAGTATAATCACCATTTTTTCTCACTCAAAGATGTATCCTGGAGAGCTGATCATGACACTGCAAAGAACTTATACTAGTTTCACAAAACACAATTAAAAGTATGTACGTCATAACATACCCAGAAGGCAGTAGGATGCGTGCAAGATAGAAATAAACAGTGCAATGTAGGTAGAGAGGTTCGACGACCTGTTGATGAACTTTCTGTTTCGGTATGTGAACGGCTAAGGTTCTAGATTTTTTTTCTGGAAATGGTTTTTTATCCTTTATTCATCATTTAAAAGGATGATTAAAGCAGTAACCACTGTTTTATTTTTTTATCGCTAGTGGGACCCCCTGTTACAGGAAACAGTTCACTGAGAACACTATATCTAAGGGTAAGAGGGACTGCAAGAAGTGTTTGAACACACAGGAAATTAATGGTTTGGTGAAAGAAAAATGCGATTATTTGAAGTGCTGTTGAAGGACACATGAGGGGAGGATGGAGAAGTTAGCCAAGAAGAAAGTGGGAGAGGAAAAAGAAGACAAATAATAAAAAACAGAAGAACTGAAGAGAGAAAGCAGAAAGAAGATTAATGAACAAATGGGTCTCAGTATAAAAGATGAAGAGGGAGAGATGCTGTCCGGAATGAATGAGCTCATGAGTTGAAAAGTGAGTATTTTGAAGATTTGTTAAATGACAAGGGTAGAAGATGGCGCAGAACTGAATAACTCCAGAATGGAAACGGTTATTGTAATGTTGACAATGCTTGTGGATGTAAGGAAAGCAATTAAGAAATTGAAGACAAAAGGATACTAGGAGTTCAAGAGATTACAAGTGAGGTGCTGTGTGGCACAGTGGTGATAATGCAATCGAGCGGCTAAAAGGCTGTGTAAGCGATGCCTGGACTAAGGAAAGTTTCAGAAGGAATAGGTGAGAGGAATAATAATTGTTCCACTGTATATATATTTTTTTAACGTTAGTTTAACCAGACCATTGAGTTAATATTAACTCTCCTAGGGCTGGCCCGAAGGATTAGACAAGCTATTTAAGCTCTAATAATTTAATTAAACCTAGCGACATATGTTAATCTAAGAACTAATTAAGTTAATTAGGAATATAATATAAATTATTCTATGAATCTTATATTTTATCGTATAAATGATTAAATTTAAGGAATTTTAAAATATTAAAAAGTGAAAATTTGTCATTTTCTGACAGTATATCTTTAAAGGAATATCTTCTAAATAAAATGTCTCTTTAGATTCTATATTTTGGACATACCTTTAAAATATGCTTTACTGTTATTTGTACATTACATATTTCGCACATAGGTATAGGGGCATGGGGGTTACTCATCAGGTAACCATGTGTCAGTTTAGTGTGACCAATTCTTAGCCGTGTCAACATTACTGAAAACCTGCGGCAATTCTGATGGGATGATGGCCACGGGTCTACAGTTTCTTTTATTTCTCTTAATTTATTGTTAAGATTGCTTTCCCTCCAGTTATTTTGCCATTCATTCTTAATCACCGCTTTACTGTACCTAGTATAATCTTCTAATGGTAATAATTCTGCTGATATTGGGAGTGTTCTAGCCTCTTTTGCATAGGTGTCAGCTTTTTCCACTGTATAAATGTAACGGTGATGAGAGGGGACTGGATGAATCATAGGGATTTAGCATTTCTCACTATACCACTCCTGGTATAAAGTAGGATTTTGACTGAGAAAGTAAAGACAAATTACAGAAGGACTGACAGGGAAAGGACAGACTGGACCAAGCGTTTATATTTATGAAACATTTATGAAATTAGTTTGAGAGTAATTGGAAAAAGGCTTTATGTGTCATACATGGACCTAGAAAAATGGAGGCAATGTGGACGGAGTAGAGAATTTATGATATGGAGGATAAGTTGTTGAGAGTGATTAAGAGTTTTGTTTTGTGTTACAAAATGTAGATAGGAGAGTAACTGATTTGAAAGGATTCGGCCTCATTCATCCTTTCTCCGTCTTATGTTATGTCATCCATTTGTGCAGACTCCTGCCCTCTAGTTTGGCGACAACAAGAATTCTCCATTTGTGTACGATATTTTTACAAGTTGAGAGATGCGGGGCGTTACAGAAAGAACAACAGATGTACATGCCAAGTCGTGGGAAAAGAAAATGAGTCATAAATGGAGTGTGGAATGGTTTATCTTCACAGGTGATACAAAGCTGAATGGCGATCAAGAAGAGAAACCGCTCACACAACTGAGAGAGTTTGAAAGTGATTACAAGAGGAGAAAATCGAGGATAAATGTGAGCAAGCGTTAGGTTACAAGTTTAAATGGAAACTGAGAAAATAGCGCAATGAATGTTCATTTAGTTGGTGGAAGCATGGAAGCAAATGATTCCTATAAGTTTTGGGGGGTAAATCTAATGCATGATTGTAGAATGAGAGGAGACAAAGTAGATGAAGCAAAAAAGGATGGTAAGATGGAAGCAAACGATTGGGGAAAGACTTAAAATTGACTATGGAAAGTAAGGTGGTAATGTATGAAGGGACTGTTAAGCCAACTCTCCTTTATGGAAGTTTAGTGTAGATGGTGAATGTAAATGAAAGGAAAAAAGGTTAAAGATATTGTAGTGAGCTGTTTGCATGGTATTTGTTGCTATATAAGAATTGAAAGTGTGAGACATGAGTACATGTGTACAGTTGGACAAAAAGGTTAGCGTTGCTAAAAGGAAAGAGAAGAGTATTTTAGGATGGTTTGGCTGTGTGGAAAAGAGTTGATGAATACAGGATGGTGAAAAGATTGTATAATTCAGAAAATGTTGTCATCAAGGAGGGAAGGAATACCTAAAAAACAGTTAGAGAGACGGTCTGAAAGAGATATTGGTTAGGAAAGCCTTAATTAATCCAGGAAGCCCGAGCGACAATAAAAGTATGAATGTGGTACTAAATGTTGTTGTTTTTTCTCAGGAACTATCTCCTGTTAGGGAAAACAGCTTCATGGTGAAGAAACAAATGCGTGTGAATAATGAATGCGTTTACACTTGGGAATATCGAGGACTACAACAAGACCTGTAATTGCTTAAACTCAGCAAGTATTTTTGGGACATCACAAATTTGCTCGAAAAACATTTGGGGTCAGGAATAGCTGCATGCAGGAGACAAAGTATGAAATTCATAAATTGTCTTGCATACTTTAAATGACCTTATCTGCAGGGGTTTTGCAATAATGACCTAAGTTTTTCACCTTGGGATTTATACATAACGCTTACGCAAAAACAGAAAATCTCCATAACACGTAAGGCTAAAGTGGTGTCGAGGTCTCCGAGGACTGGGGTTGTGTTAGTCTAGAAGAGGCCACCTGCCCACTCATATTAAAACCCCGAACTAATGTCTTTTCACGCAGACAGAAAGAGAGAAAATCTTATATGTTAGGAATGTTTTTAACACCGTGTGGTGAATATTACCTCGTCGGGGCCCTCCTGAATACATTTTGACAGAGCAATGAACACTTACGTCTAGTTTTGTTTCTCTCTCTCTCTCTCTCTCTCTCTCTCTCTCTCTCTCTCTCTCTCTCTCTCTCTCTCTCTCCACCCCAGTAGCATTCCACAATAGTCATCTAGCAACTAGGTACATAACTCACTGTTTAGGCCAACAGAGGCACATTGGATTTTTAGGGAAATCGCCCATCTGTCCCCCATCGTTGCCTACGAGAGTCGAATACAGTCTTCCATTCCATTCCGTTTGTGAGCTACACGCTACGAGTCAGAGTAAAGGAGAGAGAGAGAGAGAGAGAGAGAGAGAGAGAGAGAGAGAGAGAGAGAGAGAGAGAGAGAGAGAGAGAGAGAGAGAGACTCAATTTTCCTCGTCATTTACTTCTCTTTCCCTCTTCCCCCGATGCAAAACAGGACGATGTACCTAGGAAGAGGAGAGCAAAGTCCACTGAAAACTTCTAGAGAAGCTGCAATTTTTCCTTAATGCTTCGGTTACGTCGGTTATTTCATTAACTAGCCAGTATTTAATTTTCTTCATATATTTCCATCCATTTTGCGCTTAAAGCTTTCTGTTTCATCGAAGAGAGTTAGGTTATTATTACAAATAACAAAAACTACAATTTCCCCGTAACTCTAAGTCACCCAGATTTGAAAAAGACATTTCTGTTGAATTGTATACTATATTATTTACACTTAAGAGGTAAATAAACAATAACGGTGAATCCACTGCCTCGCAAATGAAGTGAAAGCGCCAACGCCGCATCTAAATCAAAATATCGGCCATAAAGAAATAACCAAAATAAACAAATTTAAAACACATAAATAAACACAACACTGCATAAATCATATGAAAGTACAAAAATAGTTTGCTACCATGATGTCCAAAGCATAGCCCAGAGCCTGCCCCAAGAATACTGCAATGCCAATTTACTGATTTAAATTAATCACCCTACAGATGTCTATATATACAAAACTACTTTATAAAGAGGAATGGTTAAAATGTCTGCAAAATAATTCTAGTGTTCCAGATCACAAATCTGTAAATATATCACAGTATGAAGTGCAAACTGGCATCTCAGAATTACTTCACAAAAATCTTTATAAAACAGGAGTACTGTAATACTGAGAGAAAATACTGAAGAGGAAATATTGCACAAGAGATTAAAAAGAACGAGACACCGAAGAGATGGTATGTGATGAAGTCGCGACATCTGGCAGGGAAACAACATAAATATTTTTAAGAACATATAAGCTGAATGAAACAACATAAATCCACGTAGCCAGGAAAAAAACCCATCAGAATTACCGCAAAAGAGTGATGAAAACTAAATACAAACCAAAATAAATACAAACCAAAATAAAAGTAATGAAAGAACCTGGGTCCCAGAGAAAAACAAAAATCAAGACATTTGAACATGAAGGATCATCCCCCTCTTTTGATGTCAGACAAAGAGAAAAGAAAAAGGGAAAAAAACAGTCGCCTTCATAAAATTTAGTCCAAATTTTAATCTTTTCTTTATAAAACTTCCTGATCAGCGATCCGTGAACCTTTAAGACAATTATTGTCCGGAGGGGTCTTGTGTATTCTAAGCAGCGGGAAAAATCATCCGCGGGACAGCTGACGCTACGTTTAAAAGGAAATTATTCTTACTTTTTTAAATGGGATATTCTTTCACTTCAAAGACGCCCTCTTCTCCTTGATCTCTGGAGGGTCGACCATTCAAGACCTCATAAAAATATGTTTTTCTCCCTCTTCTGTCTTTTACTCTTTTTATTTTTTCTGAAGAGACCAGACCGGAATGACTCTATTATATGAGTTTATATAAGTAGTCGAGGCTACGGTTAAAAGCTTCTTTGTATGTATGTATATATATATATATATATATATATATATATATATAATAAGAATACCTTATACTGTATATTAGCCATGAGTCAGAAAAGGTAATGGGCCACAATGAGGGCTAAAAGCCGTCAGAGCAAGACCAAGAGAGATATGGCTTTCAACGTCAAGATCAGTCAATTTAACATTCACTAACTTAATGATTTATTTTCACACACTGGCGCCTAATGTCTATGGTCATCGACGCCCGAAATAGCTTATTCTATAAATATTCTTTTAAAAAAAAAAAAAAATTACAAAAAAATCGTCTTCACCATTCGTTAATTTAATTCACACATACAAATAATTCCACGATTTACATCCACAAAAAATGTTCATCCTAAATTACTAGTTAAACTGACAAAAACACCTTTTTTCTAGACGGCTCTTTGACTATAAACCAACAGAGCAAAAATAAATAAATAAATAAATAAATAAATAAATAAATAAATAAATAAATAAATAAATAAATAAATAAATAAATAATGACTCTCCAATGTTCTAAACCTGTACAATACTAGCTTTGGAAAATGTAATCTCAATCAAACACGGACTTGGACCAGCGACATTTCGGCACATGTTCGTATTAACTTTTAGGCCGACTAAGCAAACATGACCCAGATTTAATAACATAATATTAAAGCTTAAAAGGGTGTTTAAATCCGCTTTATCTCTCTCTCTCTCTCTCCCTCTCTTTTTATTTATATGTAAATACATACATGTATACATACATACACACACACACACACACACACACACACACACATATATATATATATATATATATATATATGGGTCTGTATTTAGGCTTGATGTGTCTTTTCTTAACAACTTTAACTTTTTGCGTTGTCTTTTTATTAGTTTTTCGCTCGCTTTTTACGCCTTTTTATCATCTGTCTGTCTGTCTGTCGGTCTCTGTGTGTCTCTTTCTTTCTATATATATGTGTATGTATATATATATGTATGTATATATATATATATATATATATATATATATATATATATATATATATGTATGTATGTATGTATGTATGTATATGTATATATATATATATATATATATATATATATATATATATATATATATATATATATATAGAGAGAGAGAGAGAGAGAAGAGAGAGAGAGAGAGAGAGAGAGAGAGAGAGAGAGAGAGAGAGAGAGAGAGATGATAAATACATTAATCACCTGAAAAACGACATAGGAATCTGCATCATGTAACCAGTCGCAAAATGTTTTTCGGGACAGAAATTACACCGTGAAGACTTACTAATTAGCTATTCAGAATACATAAAAATTTGGACTCAGATCATAACCTGAAAGAAAATCGCAAAACAAAGAAAATTATTCATGTTTAGCTAAAGTCCCTCAAAAAACGATGGACCGAACTCCCTTTCAAATGAAAAAAAAACCTCATCAATTGAAACTTTCCCAACTCACCCCGCTGAAAAATTTACTAATAAAAAGCTATTCGCTTTTAGAAATATTTCCCCACATAAAAAAATCCTTTGGCAGTAAATAGAAAGCACATTCTAGTTAATTGTTGAAACTGCCGCGATGCCAACGCATAGCCAACAATTTTGCTCTTGATATGCGTGGCCCGCCCCCCCCCCCTCCCAGAATCCCGGGACCCGGCCATCCAACAATAGATCCCTCCCCAGGGTCTATAACTAAAAACTAAAATAAATAATTATTTATTTATTTATTCATTTATCTGCGCCGGATTACGGGATTTTCATTTGGCTGTACAGCCACGTCATGCAATTTCCTTTCGCCGCGTCCCAACAGCGAAAGTCAATTTATATCATTCAATGGAATCATTTAGAGGATTCAAACAAAAATCATTGCGTACAATTAAATGGTTCTAGAGGCGCTTTGATCCCGGTTATAATCTGCGGTTAGCTCTGATAAATTGGGCTGGGATTAAACCGTACATAGGCCTCCAACCACCAGAGAGAGAGAGAGAGAGAGAGAGAGAGAGAGAGAGAGAGAGAGAGAGAGAGAGAGAGAGAGAGAGAGAGAGAGAGAGAGAGAGAGAGAGAGAGTTTTTATATTCACGTGACAGGAAGAAGAAAAGTAAAACAAATGCTATGCAGAAAGTATGGGGTAGAAACATCTAATTGTATTTTAAACTCTTATTCCAAAAGGTTCATTTGACGGCTAACTGTTACTGGCTTTGCTACATGCACAATTCTATACAAGAGAGTCACTGGTGAAACAAGGATAGCAATGCAAGCAAGCAAGCGCACATACATATACATATACGCACACACGCACCCATATATATATATATATATATATATATATATATATATATATATATATATATATACAAAAAGGATTAAAGAATACTACAGTATTACATCTTATTATGATACCATGGACAAATCAATTCTATGTGACTTTTCACTTTGGTATTCCACAATAAGCTGCAGGTCCAGTTGCTAGTTAACCAATTGGTTCTTAGCCACGTAAAGTAAATCTAATCCTTCGGGCCAGCCCTCTGTAGGAGAGCTGTTAATCAGCTCAGTGGTCTGGTTAAACTAAAAAAAAAAAACATTACTCTTTTGCTAGCTGTAATTATTTATTTTGACATTTCTTTATCGTCTGGCCCAAATGAATTGAACCACAATAAATAATTGGGACCTTACATACAGTGTTTCTACTCTATTAAAAAAACAGTTTCTTAAAATGTTTTTTACAGTGTTGCTATATGAAAAGATTACATTTACACAGAATCTTTTCAACACTGATTGGATGGACTGAAAATCAAATAATGCAAACAAGCAGTGTTCTCGCATAATTCTGATTTCTTGTCACTCATATTAAATTTATAAGCTCTTTCATAGCATAATTGTACCAAGTATCCAAAATATTAACAGGATAACACAAGTCTTAACAGGATAACACAAGTCCCTACCTATTTTTCTAACGTTCTGTAGTTCGTTGGCCACGAATTCAGAAATAACAACACGTAATACTTTCAAGAACAATGAAGAGAACACAGAGATTTGTACATTAATATGATGTCTTGACAACAACATAAATATTCAGTTAGAACTGGCAAAATAGATAATGCTCTTTTTTATACACCTAAGTGGAAAAGCATAGAAATTATAAGTTCCGTAAAAGTATGAGAATAACAAGCAATGGTACTGCCTCAGGAAACATTTTACAATCTACACTGATGCAGCTAAATAAACGATATTAATTTTAGTCCAGGTCCGTAAACCTTTGACCCCATTTTACAAAAGACGCTCGAAAGAGATTTACAGGAAACTTGTGATGATCAGTAATTCTTGTTAATGCCCTTGGTTAATGAAGTACCTGAGTTAATGCATAACCACTGTTCCTCATCTGAAGAGCAAGCTCAATGCAATGCCCTTTGTATTGTATACACTAAAATGGTTTTATATTCCTTTCATCTGAATTTTTTTTTTTTTTTGTAAAATTAATTTCTTTGAAATTCTTTCCTCTGTTGTGTGTAGCTTACTTGAATACGCACTAGGGTAAAGGCAAAAGACCTTTACTTATTTCCGTAATGAAAGCTTACATACATCATACACACATACACATATACTGTGTACATGTAATATATATATATATATATATATATATATATATATATATATATATATATAATATATATATATATATATATATATATATATATATATATATATATATATATATATATATATATATATATATATATATATATATATATATATATGTTCTGAAATGACTACACACACTGATCCATGAAACCTGTCCTATTAGCGTACATAAAACCTGGATATTGGCTGATGTGTACATATTTTAATTCTACTTGAATTTTGTCATTTTGGGAGATTAAACCCATCAATACTCCAATTTAGCGAATTATGGACCCATGCCTGTTAAAATCGGTACTGATTTGGCAAAGCGTTCGGAGTTACTTGTTCAGTTTGATGTGAAAATTACATAGGTTTGATTTCGAGCCAACAAAAACTACACACTCATACACATACATATATATATATATATATATATATATATATATATATATATATATATATATATATATATATATATATATATATATATATATATATTACAGCACATCGGTCGCTTTAATTGCTGACTCGTAGATGAAGCTCTTGTGCTTAGGAGAACGGTAATACAGCAGAATAGTTGCGCACGCGCCGTTCTGCTGTAAACGATGTCACATGAGAGAGAGAGAGAGAGAGAGAGAGAGAGAGAGAGAGAGAGAGTCCAGGTCAGGACACGGCTCTATAGGTTAAGGTTAGGTTAAAGCACGAGACCGTGGGTTACGGGAAAGCAGAATGAGGGTGTATCCCAGTTGAAGACTGTCTTTGGCCGACTATCACGCTGGCCGCAACCCGCGGAAACAGCGCTCTTAATTTATTGTTCTGCACCTTTCCCCAAGAGACTTCCACGGTATCAAATGCTTCATCCACCTTCATGGAGAGCTCACTAACTGCACGTCAAACTCCCTAAATACGCTACACCACTGACCTCTAGCTTGCCCATACTCTCAACCTTCCCGGACATTCAGGAACCTCCTTTTCAAAAATACCTCTTTCACGCTGTCTATTCACAACTTTCTATGTCTTTCTCTCTGACTTTCTCCCACACTCTTTTTACCAATCTATTTCCTTCCCTTTTTTCTACATACTAAAACGTCTCATAACACTCGGAAATGTCCTTTTAATTACTTCTATGAATCTCCATATTTCTCACACTTTTTATTCTTTGAATGAAGAATCTAATACGCAAAAGTTCTCCTTAATAGTATCAACCTTTTTCCTTTCATTTTCATTCAGATTCCAAATCTTTCCAAACATTTGGTTCCACAGACACCCCGAGTCCTTTTCCAAATTCTTAGCAGACACCTTCGTTGTTTCACCTAGTCTGTAACTCACCTCTTCTCTCATCTTACCCTTATATACATACAACACACTCACTCTCAAACAACTCTATGAAACAACTTGAATTATTTCACCATCACTCATATTAGCAGTAATGAATACCCTCGTAACCTTAATTCTGCTGACAGTTGCTTTCAAGTTTCTAGTCTCGAAATTAATTTCAAACCCTTTCGATGCTTTTATCTACAAACATCATCACTCCTACACTCCATTCCCAACAAATTCGTTTATCCTATACCCCAGCAAATGCATCAACTGTAATGCCCTTTCACTGATTCTTAGCATGACTCGATCCTAATTAACTGGTTACACATCTAACCCGTTATCCCACACACCGTCCACATTGCATATCTAAGAGTTATATCATTATCTAAGACTTATATCATTATCTTTGTCTAGGTCATTTACGCCACCGCCAACTTTTTCCCCCTTACTCTCAACCCCCTCAAGGCACTCTTCCATAAAACACACTTGATCCACACGGCCACTTCCTTGTCTAACCCACAATGTTCATTCACCCTCAATCTTCCTGTCATCTATATTTCTCTCTCAATCAAAATTTCACTTGACACCTCACCCTACATAATAAATGAGTCCCTTTTGTCAGCTTCACCTCTCTTCAAAAAAAAAATTAGTTCTTTAAAAAAATGATTTCATTGGAACTTTTCGTTTATTTAAACGTACCTTACATACTCTGATCAGCCAGTCAATCATACTTTCACTATCATTAGACATCATCTCACTTGTAACTGTTCCCATCAGTTTTCTCAAATTTGCACACACACACACACACACACACACACACACACACACACACACACATATATATATATATATATATATATATATATATATATATATATATATATATGTGTGTGTGTGTGTGTGTGTGTGTGTGTGTGTGTGTGTGTGTGCGTGTATAGTTTAGTTTCTGGTTGGCGCCCTCCCTTCCGGTCCTCAGCAAGTCTTCTGAGATAAAGTTATTAACCCTATGGCAATCTTCGTCCTGTGAACTCACACGCACGCACACACACACATATATGTGTGAGTATTCACAGGAAAAGTTAATTATTACCCGGCTGCTGTAGATCGCACCAAGGAAGAAGACTGCCATAGGCTTAATAACTTTATCTCAGACGACTTGCCGAGAACCGGAGGGGAGGGCGCCAACCAGAAACTAAGCCACACACGCACCCAAGTAAATACTCTAAGCACAGATCACCACTGAGTCTCTCTGCAACAACGATGGAGCAGCAGGTTCTAGCAATACTGTAGCTTCCAAAACTTACCAAAAAATAGCCAATCCTCTCCATTGCCTTTCATCTGCGGGGGGAATAGGTTCGAGCACGGGCGATAATAATTATCCCACAACTTAACAACTAATTGCATTCAATTTGGTCTTTAAGAGCTCATAAAGGTGATGTAAGAACACTGCAGCAATGATTATTAGCTCATTTTCAACCCATAGTTTGAAATTAATTCCTTGTGCCACTAAAAGTTTGTCATGAATAAACTTTGACGAAGTAATAAAGTTAGGGTGGAGAGAGAGAGAGAGAGAGAGAGAGAGAGAGAGAGAGAGAGAGAGAGAGAGAGAGAGAGAGAGAGATTACTTTGGCGTGATCTTTTAAAAATATTTCTAAACAGCACTTAACGTCTGCTTGTCTGTTCATTCCTTTATAGTTATTGATATTACTTTCATTTCCATATTATCTTTTACACAGTACTCATCTTTTCCTCCATACTATTGGAAAATTAACGATAATTGTGGCTTGCTCCATACGTAAGCGAACATTATGAATTCATTATAATTACGGCTTTGACTTTATAAAAAATAATAATAATTAACGGTCGGAGCACACCGTAGGAAACCTGTCAACGAACGCAATATCCACAGAATAAAAGGATACAAAATATTGAAGTTCCAGTAATCCGGAACTGGAGTTCCAGACACCAACGGACTTCTGAGAACCGAGCCCTAGACTCAACCCACTAATTGAATAAGGGTCAGTTTCGCCGGGACCACGCTCCGGGTTTCGCCCCTTTGGCCACACCTTCGTTGTTGTTGCAGCCACCGAGGGCCGAGGACGAGGTGTCCCTCAAAGACAAATTATGAAGGATGATAAACTCGAGTTCATTAAAAATTGTCCTCTCCAGGGAGAGAGACGAGGGGGAAGTGAAGATGCGCAGGGACCGATGCCATGCGGGAAGGGATAAGGGAAATGAATAAGAGGGAAGGAGAAATGAATTTGGAACACTGAAAGATAGCGTAGAATAATGGATGAAAAAGATTTCGAAAGAACGTGAGAGCGACAATGGATAGGAGGAATGAACAGAGCTTATCTGGATGAAACGATTGCCAAATAGCATGATGGATGGAATGGACTAGGGACACGAACAGTGAAACAATGAACGAAAAATGAACATGCTAGATGACAAAAGACTGGGAGATGGTGGCAATAAACATTCACTCTATGGTACACTGAACATCAACCACCAGTAGTTCCCTTTAAGAGGTATATATGTCAGTATTCTCGGTCAGCTGTTCATTTCATCTCATACAACGCCTTTTGGTAGTTAATTAAATTAAATTACACCCAACAATCATAAGTTATGTCATTTAGCTCTTGTGGTTAAAAAAATTTAAGGCGGATTCCTGCTGACATCACCATATTATCATCATCAGTCATGAGTGTGTCATATCATTTTTATTAATAAATATTATCATCATTTTCTAAACTCCTGTTGTGAAATAACTGAAGAATGGAAAAATGTTTCAGGGGAAAAATAGTGCAAAAAAAAAAAAAAAACAATCAATAAAATAAAAACTTCAAATTCGGGAATGGAAATACAATTTAAGCGTCTCGGATATACACAGCTAAAACACAGCACCTTTAATGTCGTGTTTTCTCATAGGTTTAAGTAACTGAAGTTTTGTAAGTGAATTTGCCTCCAGTGAGAGAGACAGAGACAGGCAAACAGCTTCGTTACTCTTTCCTGTTGGTCGGGAATAATCCAACAATTTAAAGTAACGCTCAACGAATCGAAGGATTAATTTCCTTCCCACTTTGCCCAGGATCGCAAGTTCGTGCCTTGAAAGTTTCATAAAGCCCGAGATAGGCCTCAAAGGCCTCAGCGGATGCAACACCATAATTGTTTTACGCACGACATCGAAAAACCTCATCCCGGTCAGAATGCGATTATCAAGTAGCCTATGAATGTTACTTCATTTTCTTCCATGCTTTTCGACAGACATATCTAGCCTTGCGTTAGACTCTCTCTCTCTCTCTCTCTCTCTCTCTCTCTCGCACAAGTGTGTGAAAAGAGCAAGACTATGGGATACAAGTAGATTTTTGTCGGACCGTTTGGATGAACACATGGATACCCCTACGTGCCTTTTTTTCCTATACAGTAAACACTATAAAGTGCTACTCTTCCGCATTCAGCATGCATTTCGGGATGAGGTTGCTCGCCCTATACCCTTCTTCACCCGAAATGCAACCCACCGCAGTCGACTGATTATCCGGTGTATAATTTACTACTTAGTTCAATAGAGGCACAACAACATTAAAAACACCTTGCTCAGGAATCAAATCCAGTATATATATATATATATATATATATATATATATATATATATATATATATATATATATATATATATATATATATATATAGCTTAATGATAAATAATATTGCCAAGACCAGGAAGAACATTCTTTATTGTACGAGCTTTCGAGGTATAAAACCTCATCATCAGGCTGAAAAAACCGACAAGGATGAGAATCAATAAAATTACAATAAAATGAATTGTCATAATAAATCTTCAGCAAAAATACTAACGAAATATATAAAATGAACAAGTAAATACAAACTAAAAGGGTGAGACGTAAAATAACGAAAAAATAAAAACACAAACATAAAAATATGAAAATAAAACTAAGGTGAAATGTAAACAAACTACCACTCACAAAGTAAAATATTTAACGACCTAATTGAGTACCTACTATGAAATTACACGATAACTAGTTGAATACCAGACGAGTTGTTGTTCAATTCCGGCTTCATCTTTTTAATAGTCAGCGACTCTGAAATTTAAAGGTCCAGTCTATTTGAACAAAAAGACAGTACCCGAAAATCCAGGTCAGTGAAAGGATGGTCCTGTGCTAAACTGTGTTCTCTAATGGCAGAAAAGGGTGGTTTGGAAAGGAGAAGCCTAGTTCTAATAGAAAGACCTCTGTATTCCAAAATTCTGTGTCTGAGCCAGCGGGAACTGGATCCCACGTATCGCAGACCACACTGCGAACAAGTGAACAAGTAAACGACACAGGAATTAAGGTCCACAGGCAGAATAGGCTTCTCTCTCAAAAGTGATCTTATTGTAAAAGGATTACAGAAAACAAACCGGAAACTAATTTGAGGGAAACAATGCTTAAGTATTTCTTGTAACTTTTTTTCGGACCATATAGCTACTATGACCAAGGTAAGGCAGTTTAATGTACTTTACATCTTTACTAGCAGTACTGTACACCGGTCTGGGACAAAACTTTTCATTTAAAAATTTTTTTTCAGAACTTTGTAAAATACAAAAATGGGATATGAGTTTTCAGAAAAATAATTCTGGAGGAAAACCATTTCTTGATGAAATAAATTAAAATCACAACAAACATTGTAGGCTCTATTTATCAAAGTGCGTATTGAGTTCATCTTATACAACTTTGGCGAAAAAAGTTACAAGAAATACTTAAGCATTGTTTCCCTCAAATCAGTTTCCGGTTTGTTTTCTGTAATCCTTTTACAATAAGATCACTTTTGAGAGAGAAGCCTATTCTGCCTGTGGACCTTAATTCCTGTGTCGTTTACTTGTTCACTTGTTCGCAGTGTGGTCGTCTGCGCTACGTGGGATCCAGTTCCCGCTGGCTCAGACACAGAATTTTGGAATACAGAGGTCTTTCTATTAGAACTAGGTTTCTCCTTTCCAAACCACCCTTTTCTGCCATTAGAGAACACAGTTTAGCACAGGACCATCCTTTCACTGACCTGGATTTTCGGGTACTGTCTTTTTGTTCAAATAGACTGGACCTTTTAATTTCAGAGTCGCTGGCTACTAAAAAGATTAAGCCGGAATTGAACAACAACTCGTCTGGTATTCAACTAGCTATCGTGTAATTTCATAGTAGGTACTCAATTAGGTCGTTAAATATTTTACTTTGTGAGTGGTAGTTTGTTTACATTTCACCTTAGTTTTATTTTCATATTTTTATGTTTGTGTTTTTAATTTTTCGTTATTTTACGTCTCACCCTTTTAGTTTGTATTTACTTGTTCATTTTATATATTTCGTTAGTATTTTTGCTGAAGATTTATTATGACAATTCATTTTATTGTAATTTTATTGATTCTCATCCTTGTCGGTTTTTTCAGCCTGATGATGAGGTTTATACCTCGAAAGGTCGTACAATAAAGAATGTTCTTCCTGGTCTTGGCAATATTATTTATCATTAAGCTAAGATTTCCAAGTAGCTGCCTTACTGAGTAATTATATATATAGTAAATATATATATATATATATATATATATATATATATATATATATATATATATATATATATATATATATACATACATATATATATAAAATGTGTATTTGTGTATATATATATGAATGTATATATATGTGTGTGTGTTTGTGTATACATGAATGTATACTTCATTGGAAATTAAAAGAGAAATAAGTTTCAACACTCTGGGAGGATCTGAACTCGTATCCAGTATAATTTAACTATACATGTACGCAGCATTGTCGATCCCATCACGGCAGAAACCAAACTGCATCATCTATACAGGCGAGTAAGAGAGAGTTCGATAAAAAATATGCAAGTAGTTAGGTGGCTCTGAATTCTGACAGGGAGGAAAACTGGTTTCCTGCTGTCGCGAGGGCTGTTATACTATCTGTGTGATGTAATCTCGCTTAATTACCATTTACATGAACACACACACACACACACACACACATATATATATATATATATATATATATATATGTGTGTGTGTGTATATAGTATATATATATACAAGTTTATATATATGTATACATATATATACACATATGTATACATATAAATATATATAGATATATACATATATACATACATATATAAAATATAATATATGTATGTATACATGTATATATCTATATGTATACATATGTTTGATATATATATATATACATATATATAAACTTGTATTCTCTCTCTCTCTCTCTCTCTCTCTCTCTCTCTCTCTCTCTCTCTCTCTCTCTCTCTCTCTCCCTGGATATTAACCCGTCACATCTTCCTAAGCAGATGCAAACTACATCCCAAAAAGGTGCTATTTCTTGGGCGGAACTTTCCCCTGCCACCTGAATTCAAAATAGTGAAAAGAGTAGGTGAGAGGGCAGAACAATTCTGGCGTCTCTTTCCTAAGGTTACACCTGGGGAAAAAGGCACGAGAAATGTATCACCCGCCTTGGGACAGCAACTAAAGGGTTTCCATGGGAAGGGGAATATAATATATATATATATATATATATATATATATATATATATATATATATATATATATATATATATGAAACTTCTATCACGGTAATAACATGATATAACATAATATTTTGTTCTACTGTATGTAGTTTGATTGAAAATGCATTAGAGTACAGACGAAAGATCTTGCACACTTGTTTTAATTTCTTCATAGCCATATACTTTATATGTATATATACACATATATATATATGAATATATATATATATATATACTGTATATATATATGTATATATATATATATATATATATATATATATATATATATATATATATATAATTATATATGTGTGTGTGTTTTGTATAAGCCACCAGGTGGTGTAGTAAGCGCTGTTTCCTGACGACGAAACCAGGAACTACTCTTCTACTGAAGTGATCACAAAATTCATCATTCGTGCACTTCGTATACAGCAGAGATAGGCATTAACCTCTATCAATTCATCAAGAAAGGAAAGTACTTGTCTAAGTCGCTTTCCACTGAGAATAACGAGACTGACTTTTCTGAATTACTTTCTGCCCGTGCGCAAGGCGAGTATTTATGGCAAATGAGACGACTAACCAGCCCCGCGAACAGAGGTCAGACCTTGGGTCAGACCCAACCAATTCAGCACGACGCGACTGAAGTGAGGTGACCTTGGGCTCTCCATAAAAGTTCCCTTAATGACGGTAGATAAATTGGTAAAAGTTTCCGGACCAGACTGCGGACATTTCCCCGGATGACTGACGACGCGTAAAGAGCAACGAAACGACGCTTCCACAAGGAATGCCAAGTCTCCTCCAATCTATTATCAATTTCGAGGTGTTCCAAGCACAAAACCACTCATCGCTCCACTATTTATTTACCCTGAATCCGGATTCCAAACCCGTCAGGGAGACATAAATTTTCGGAAAGCTCCTCACGGATGCGTATAAATCACCCGCAGAAAAGCAAGATCAGGTGACGAAGAACCCGCAAGAAAGCCCAGGTCTTAAAGCTTTCGTTGTTCCCCGAGATGACGTTTTGGACGAGTTGACAGGCACGTTCGTTTCTTTGCAAATTCGACTTTGGTTTAGTGAAGGCAACTTAATAAAGGAAGGAAGTATGAAAAAATTATTATGCAAATTCGACTTTGGCTTAGTGAAGATAACTTAACAAAGGAAGGAAGAATGAAAAAATTATTATTATTATATATACCTTGAAGTATCAAGAATCCATCTGCTGGTAAGTCTACGGATGTACCCCACCGTATTTACATACACGCACTTTTACAGAGAACAAAACTGCTGCATAAATAATGTTTGTGTGTTTCTCTTTGCCGAAATATGAACATTGGCCTGTTGCTGACCATTATTAACGTAGAAGAGAAGCGAGTCATAAGGAAAGTGAGAAGATTCAAGATATGCTTTACTCGCACGATGCAGCCATCCTTTTTAACTGGACATATTACATCACCACTTTGCATGCTGTTACAACTCCTAACTCAGTATAGAGTTCTTGCTTCATTTCACCCCACCACCAACTACGACGACAGAGATTCGATATTTTGAAACAAAAACGAACTATGATGGGGAGTGATAATTCCAAAAAACCAACTCAAGTCACATATGAAAACCAAAGAATGGGAGAAAAATGAGATTCGGCGCAACAAAAGCACTTGCATACTGTGCACGAAATTTGTTGACAATAACAACTTGGGTTAAATTTTATTGCAACTGGGTTAGCAGTTTTCTGTCCGGAAATTTTATTATCACGAACAGCAGAAGGGTAAAAAACGAAAATGATACAGAAACATGCGCTGAATTTTTCTAATATGAGTATCTACAAATAAATGAGTCATAGTTATCAGAACTGCTGCCGATATTCTAAGATATTCTACAGTTATTATTAGCCTTATTATGTAAGAAAAATTCTCAATGAACATGCTGAAAAGAATACTGCATATTTAAAAAAAAAACCTTTTAAATTTTAATACTGATTAATTCTGAATATTCAGATATTTGAAGGTAAAATTTTAGAATTCATTTGAGATAAGAAAATAAAATAACGAGAATTTACCGGACGAAAACCATAAAAGAAATCAGGCGACTGATTTTTTGACTGCCTAAACTCTCTGGCCTGACGTTTTAACAAGAATTGCAAATGATTCCGGAAATACACAACTTGAATAAAATTGTTGCCGGAAACAGCAGACTGATTAACTGACCGATGTCAATTTATAAACTGGCATCGAAAAATATGCTCATCGATGCCAGAAACTCATTACCTTTCAAAGTATTTTTTTTTTTTTTTGGACTGAAGGAAAAATATATTAGCAAAAATGTCTTTATAAACAGCGACCACACTGTTCTTTCACGCCCAAGAGTAGAACCATAAAATTCAACAGAAAAAACTAACAAACAACTTCAGTTATCATCAAACAAATAAAAGAAAGTATAATTCACTTTCATGAAGTTGATATTGGCGGCTACTTTCTCGATTTCCCTTCGTCATTATCCTGACTTTGCCTAATTGGCGTCTCTGATGCCACCTGACGGGTTCAGTAGGAAAAATAGTCTTCTTGGTCGGGAATTTGTTCAGGCCACTCATGTCTGTCTGGTCTTATTCAGTTAATAATAATAATAATAATAATAATAATAATAATAATAATAATAATAATAATAATAATAATAATAATATTTCAGGTTGGTCCAAAGATGATCAAGATTTTAAACGTGAATGAATTGTTTGTATAGACTTTTGTGTAAGAATCATGCAATACACATCACAGACTATGAACTTTTCAACTCATCGCTAAGAGTTATAAAAAAAAAAATTGTGACTTTCCGTCAAATATACCGTCATTGAATTGCAGGTGTAAGCTAATTTTAGAAATGATAACTACTGCTAAAAGAAAATAATTATTTTTAACAGCACCCTTAAGTTAAGTATATCTTAGTTTAACCAGACCACTGAGCTGATCAACAGCTCTCCTTGAGAGGGCTGGCCCGAAGGATTAGATTTATTTTACGTGGCTAAGAACCAATTGGTTACCTAGCAACGGGACCTACAGTTTATTGTGGGATCCGAACCACATTACGACGAGAAATGAATTTCTATCACCAGAAATAAATTCCTCTAATTCTTCATTAACCGGTAGGAGAGTCGAACGCTGGGCCAACAGCGTGCCAGGCGACATGAAAAGAAAATTGAAAATAGCTCATAATTACGGGGATGTATTTCATACAAGCTTGAGATAAGAGAGACGGCGAGAGTGGAGGATGGGACGATAATCTAACAGCTAAAAAAGCCGAAATAACACTAAAAAAAAAAGCGCAATATATCGAGAGAGAGAGAGAGAGAGAGAGAGAGAGAGAGAGAGAGAGAGAGAGAGAGAGAGAGAGAGAGAGAGAGAGAGAGCTGAAACCTGTTTACTGAGTCTGACTCAAAAGAGGTCACGTAACGCCATGGCCAAACCCCATTTTCTCCTGTAAATGTTGAAGAGAATTTGCTTATTAATGTGAGAAGTCCTTTCCACTTCCTTCCATCTGGGCCAGGACATCGACTTGGAGTCCTGACGACCTTTTGCAAAGTCTCATTAACATGGGCTCCCTAGAGCTGCAGTTATAATCTATTATCATCGTTATGCATATTACACACCGGGTAGCCTGTGCAAGACTTGTCCATTTCTCTCTCTGCCTTTCACAGTTAAGAGCATCTGACATTCATACGCGACTCTAGAGTGTGTGTATTGAACTCTCTCTCTCTCTCTCTCTCTCTCTCTCTCTCTCTCTCTCTATATATATATATATATATATATATATATATATATATATATATATATATATATACATATACATATACATATATATATATATAGTGTGTGTGTTTATTTATCAGCATTTCACAATATATATCTATCCATTAACAAACTTTTTAGCAAGATTCCATCTTTACACAAAGCTCAGTGTTGAGACTCCGTCACATCAATTCATTTTTTCAGAACAAGTATATGGAGTTATATTTTTCGGTCATTTGCATGCACGCTTTCTCATTTGGTTAACCCTCCCCCTCCTTTATTTTTTAATGAACAAGATTTCCACTTCTTAAGTATGAAATGGATTGTTCGAACACTTATTTCAGAGGCTTATGCAGTTCTTTCGCGAGATTTTTCCGATTTTTAAACATTTTTTTAAATAATATATTTCATGCATATGTGTACATAATAAATGTTATGATTGCTATACATAGTGTTAAATGTCTCACGGAAAGGGTACTATTGCTACGATATTAATGGAAAAATAAATCATACCATACACCTAACTCACTACACACGTATCAACCCTATGAATCTTACTATCTCCTCCACTGCCTTCATGCTTTTATAGAAGAAAGATTATTCCTCTCACTCACTACTTCGGAATTTTTTCATCACCCTGGTCAGCCATTCAATCGCACCTCCACGCTGTGCCATTTATTTTAGGAATTCCATGCCTAACAAGATCACCCTCTCTTTCTCTGCCACCTACATTTGCATTTCAATCACCTAGCACAACCATTTTATACTCTGCACACCTAACCAGGCACAGAACCAGACTTGCACAAAAATTCTTTTCTTTTATTCTCATTCTCATCCATTCCTGGATCACAGACACTCACTATTGCAAATATAACTAATACATTAGTACTCCTTTACACACACCAAGAGACTTCCTTGCACCACAAGCACTGGCCCTTCCCTAGCTCTACATCTTTCAATCCCACAGACAATTAATTTTTCCCTGCTCATTCCTGCATACTCTGCTTTATCTCTTTATACAAATCAGCTATCACAGAATTCTTCTGTACTACACTCACACACATTCACCACCTCAAGACTACATTTTTGATAATGGCTATATATTATGGGTCAGAAAACCCCATACCCCCGGCCATGTGTAGATTATATTCTTTTCCTGGCATCCTACAGAAGTGAAAGTGTAGTTTTTGTTGTTTTTTTCTGTAGAGAAACAGCTTGCCTTCCAATTAAGGGAGCATTTCCTCCCAACATTGGGTTCACAACCTCTGGCTAGGAGCTATTCAGCCTTGTGAAGACGTCCAAGTTGTACAGTCACAATGGCACGAGTCCACATTTTAAAGGCTGACCTGACGTACGTGGTTGCCATTGGTCGCAAGGGAAAGAGGCGCAACCATTCGTTTTACTTCAACCAGGGATTCCAGGCTATAGTCCCCCGTCACAAATCAAGCATACTGTAAATATGCACCATCGTCTGCTGCGGTCAACAAAAATGGGGGTGAGGCTAGCAACCTCATCCCTAAGGGCTTCCTGAGAAACCGGAAGGTTGTACCTTTCTGGAGGCACCTTATCCAAAATAAAGAAAAAAAGAGCATATGCATATGTTATATTATAATTATAAGAATATATATATATATATATATATATATATATATATATATATATATATATATATATATATATATAGTCAACTAACCCTGATTAATATCAATGAAATTATCTAGTCCGATACTACCCAGAATTACTTCCTACACGAGGTTAAAAAATGTATAATTATACGAGCAAAGACTCTCATGCATTTCCTCGGCCCCCGGTTCATTTTCCCAAGCAGCGGGAGTAGTAATATCATTTCCGTGTAAGCACATTATGCATAGTACGTTTTAAGGAAGATCGCCTCTATAAACATCCAGATTATGAATCCTTTCACATATATAAGTTATCCAGAGGGAAGATATGAGAAGGGAGAGAGAGAGAGAGAGAGAGAGAGAGAGAGAGAGAGAGAGAGAGAGAGAGAGAGAGGTTAGTGGTGTGGGGATGAGCGGTAGTTCCAATATTCAGCAAATCTGAATTGATCAATTTGGAACTTCTAAAGTTTATGACTTAATTTTACGGGCTGAGTCTTCAATAAAAAAAAAAAATAACGGGATAGTGATCCAAAAAATGCTGATTATGTACCATTCACTAAACGATTTAAGCCAAACTCCTCTTATCTCAGGTTTACAGTAAGATTAACTATCTGTTCCTTACTTAAATTTTTAATACTGATGAGCATACTATCTCATACCACGCAACTATCTCTTTAGTACGAATTCTAAGAATACAGAGTTCCTCGTTGGACGTGTCGGTATAGTTCTCGGCTAGCACTCTGCTGGGCCCGCATTCGAGTCTCCGGCCGGCCCATGAAGAATTAGAGGAATTTATTTCTGGGGATAGAAATTCATTTCTCGCTATAATGTGGTTCAGATTCCACGATAAGCTGTAGGTCCCGTTGCCAGGTAACCAATTGGTTCTTAGCCACGTAAAAAAAGTATAATCTTTCGGGCCTGCCCTAGGAGAGCTGTTAATCAGCTCAGTGGTCTGGTTAAACTAAAGTATACTTTTTTTTTCTAAGAATACAAATGATAGTAGTTATTACAAAACAACGTTGCTTTGAATTTTTGCATAAGACAACACATCTTCTATTAAAAACAACTGTGAATGTGTTCTACATAAGCAATAATTAAGCTCTTCTCGTCTTCTTCGGATTAACAAGCAAAAACAACGCTGTTACTCTTCGCGGTTTTATCCTCCGAGAAGGGTTTCCGCTTGTTAAGATGCAGCCGCAAGACTGGTCAGGCCAAGCGACTTCCTCCAACCCCTACCCCTCGCCGAAGCGCCTAAGGAGAGGGACACCCCCTACAGGAGCACCCTGATGTCCTGGGAACTTCGTGGCTGGTTGTTAAGATGCAACTGAATGGCCCTCCATCCGAGAAGCCAAACAGCCTCTCTTCCCGCTTTGCAACAACATATTCTGCAAGTTGGTCGGTACGACCACACTGCTCGTTATACCGTAAATTCCCCGATATTATTCAGTTGTTTTTCACGTATTTATATGACCACGCTGCTTATATTGGTTTATATTACCCAAATGGCTTTACACACTCCAAGGCTAAATAATCAGTGTGCTTTACGAAAGTCCGAAAATACGGAAGCTGTAATACCCGCGTCGCTTCAGCCCGAAAATTTGCTGTAATTTTCTGTTAGCCTTATATCGCCCACATTTTTGCAGTCCGAAAACGTTCGCTCTTATTGCCTTTAAACTAAGCCTTGATAAAGGAGAGAAAATTCAATGGCGCGATGCTCCGTTGTGTCTTTTACACCATACACACAACACCAGTGCTTTTTTGACAAGTTACTGATGCGACATATTTATTTCACCTTCACTAATTTTTAATCTCAAAGAAAACATTTTTCTACTATTAGTATGGAAATGAGCAGTTGTTAATGCCACACACAGCACACACACAACACACATACAATGTGTGTGTGTGTGTGTATATATATATATATATATATATATATATATATATATATATATATATATATATATATATATATATATATATATATATATATATATATATACGTCTTAGGAAAAAATAATTATAAGTCACTTCCTCATGCATATTTCATACAGATACATTACACATACACACACACACACACACACACATATATATATATATATATATATATATATATATATATATATATAATATACATATAATAAATATTTATATATTTGATATATATATATATGTGTGTGTGTGTGTGTGTGCAATGTGTCTGTATGAAATATGCATGAGGAAGTGACTTCTAATTATTTTTTCCGAAGACACCTCCTGTTAGGGGAAAAAGTTTACTGATGAATTAAAAAAAAACAACATTCCAAAACATAGTAAAATAAAACGATTATTTGCGAAACCTAGTCTCACGCAGTAGTAGCAAAAGGGAATATTAGTATAAAACGTATTTGCCAGCAATTAACTAAATGGGGTTTCAGTCACCTGAACGGCCAGGATATAAAATGCTATTGCAATAATGTCAACAAGCTTGTGCGCATGCAGCAACGAAGGGGGGGGTGTTAATTTAAGAAAAGATTTATATAAATTATATCTGATTTTTAACAGTTACCAAAATTATTGGTATGCATGACTTCGTTACTTCACGTGAAAATAAAAATTGGGCAATGTCAAATACTGTTGTCTATGTACAGGATGTCTACCCAGTCAGTGTCACTGTCAGCTGCAAAGACCTACAAGAAATCAATGCATGACTGGAATACATGCGAATGTGCGCATGCGCACTAGATTACCGCGCCACCACGCTGACCTGGAGAAATCCTAGCGGTGAACGAATCCAGAGATGTGATGAGGCTTTTCACACTGGCATCAAGAGGATTACTGGATTTCACGTGGAATTTTTGCAGTCCGGTGGCAAGCAAGCTAATTCCCAATTAACGTTTGGCATCTGAAATGATTTGAAATTCATGACCAACGTCATTTTGGCATGAAATCTGAACATAGCTGGGATCCCAGACTCTCCAGCGCTCAACTGCTGGCGGAAAGGCTTTTTCCGCCGGCGTGAGCACTTATCCATCAAACAGCCTCAGTCGCAGAGAGTGATGCAGCGATGGACAGGTGCTAATTCTAACAAACGTCCGAAAATTTAGTTTTACGAAAGTCTTAGCTATAATGAAAGGTGACGCTTAAAGTGAATTACACGCTCAGGCCAAAAACCGAATAATAAAAGAATATAAGAGCGGCAAGTATTTTCCATCATCATTTTTCCCGCGAAACGACGCAAGGCGTTCTTAAAAATGTCGGAAAATTTCATTTGCGACGCATATTTGTGAGCCAAATTTTGTTGGCTGGATCATTTCTGGTGTCAGACGCAAAATATAAAAGGCGGCAGAGGATAAATATGACCGAAAAAGTTACAATTGCATTATCCTTAATTAGTGAAGAGAAAGTTTGTGCCTTTGATCATTGATTTCACACGAGGGTAAAAGCGTTTACTGGCTCCAAAACAAATGGATGCGTGCGATGAATGCGCTCTCTCTCTCGTGCACTGCGGAAAGTTCGCTAACTACTGCATGTATTAAAAACGCACTCGCATTTTTTCACCCCGTCTGGCAGGGAAACCAAACCCAGGCCCTTCTACTGGTGAATCGAATATGACTACTATGCCACGATGCCCAGTGACCTCTGGTGTTCTCAGTATTAGGCCTTTTCCCCTCGCGCAGCTTTTAAATATGAAGCCGTTTCCCCCTTACACGATTCTTACATATTAAGCCATGTCCCCTTAATCGGTTTTAAATATTAAGATAATTAAATTGTTTCTCACTCCACGGTTTTTAAATATTAAGCTGTTATATTAAGCAGCTCCCTTCACAAGGGGCGGCTCCCTAGAAAACAACATACCGGCCTCTGCCTCATTTATAGTTTAAGTAGTGAATCAATGATGAACCCCCAGCGAAGAAGGCCTTCACAAAATTAGCTGCTTGATGCACGCACAAAGAGGACTCAACAGCACCGCACCGAAACTCCGTACACGCACTGCACTATTCACTTCCAGCACTTCGGAGGTCTTTCTCTTGTTCTTCACAACACAAACCCTTTCTCTCAATTTATCGTTCTCCATGACCAAATCACCTTCTGACATTCTGATCCAACTTTTCATCTGCGTTAATGTTTCTCACCCTTTCAGTCATTCTCATTCCTAATATACCACACAATCTCTCCTCTCAGGAGCTTCAACTTTTTCCATTTTATGTGCTTGTCAGATCAGTCATAAGCAACTTTCTGTAATATCAAGAAGTATACCTAGAGACTGCTGTCCTAGGCATTGCCAATGGATAGAGACATTAATTAGCATATTTTGAGGAGAAGCAGCACTCAAGGGACGGCTCTGAACCCCTCGGTGGTGGCAAACCTCTTGATGGGAAAAGATGACATCAAATGGCAAGTAAGGTTCTTTTCCTCTTAACGGCAACTGCAGTCACATTTGTAAGGTCAGTCAGTTTATGAAGGGTTACTATTTTCTTAATAAGCGGCACCATCTGGACAGTGCTCTCCAAGAAATTACCAAAAGCTTGAGAGATGTCAATATGCTGGGTCCCAAGACCGAGGAATGTCTAGTAAACAATATCTGGAAATGAACATAACAGCATTCTTGCCACTCCGGGTGCTGTGAAAATCACCAAACGGTCGAATGCGTCGAGGATGTAGTCTCGTACTGAATACTCTTGCTTCAAGAAATCATGAACTCTTAGCACCATAAATTCGTTATACATAAACAAGAATTCATGTAATCACGGATGTTCGTGGAGAAGGTGGAGGGTGATTTTTCTACCGTTACTAATAATCCCAAATTCTACAGACGTGCCGTTTGCGTAATTTAGTTCATCACGAACCAAAATCAAAGAATAACAACAGCGAAATTGTTCGTTTCTAAGCTGCTACATAGGGTTTGTGCGATTACACAATTCTGTTGTTCTTTCTTTGGCATGTTAAATAACCTTTATGCAGGACACAACTATTTTTTCTGAAACTACGCGTAAGAATACAAACATAACTTTAGCTACGGTTATAAACGAGTATATGTCATAACTGTTTTAGCTGAAACTACAAACATCATAGATAAGAATACAAATACATAACATATATCTTAGGTTATAAACGAGTGTAACAGTCATAACTGTAGATAGCTTTATTTTAATTACCAACTAGAAAAACAAACATCAATAAATATAGAAATGAATATAAACCAGTAAATTCCTCTAATTCTTCACTGGCTCGGAGAGTCGAACATATATCAACTTGTACCCGTAATCATAGACACATTACATCAAATGCCGTAACCAAAGACAGCAGTAATTGTGGATAGAATAAGTAATTAATATATTTATAGATGACTCTATAGATAAAAAAACGATCTATGTTGTAACCACCGACTACTACTGTAGATACAAAACCAGTAAATTCTTTGTCGATAGACACAGATGCCTTTAAATGATAACAGACTAATTCAACACTTTCAGGTTGTTCTTCTATGAAAAAAAAAAAAAAATGGAAAACAGAAGCCAAGTAAGTTGAAATACTAGATATAATGAAGGTCGTTTGCCTCGGAACAACCCCAAAGAGCGAATATCAATTTCCCCTTTGTTAGGAAGCACCTACGTGAAATAGAGCTATTTCAAGCTGCAATTTACTGGCAACAAAGCTTATCGGGAGAGCGCTGCAGTGAAAGATATTATGTGGGAAGTGAGTTCTGGCAGAGTTTGTGAGTGTTACAAACACACACACACACACACAGACATATATATATATATATATATATATATATATATATATATATATATATATATATATATATATATATACTACAGGTGAAAGATAAGGAACAGGATGTCGGTCCTGACCGGTTTTCGTCAATGAGATTATACTGCTCTCTCTCTCTCTCTCTCTCTCTCTCTCTCTCTCTCTCTCTCTCTCTCACACACACACACACACACACACACACACACACACACACACACACATATATATATATATATATATATATATATATATATATATATATATATATATATATATATATATATTATTATGTAACTTACTATTCGTCTGTTGATTAGACACACGGACACAGAATAGCAGGAACAGGTTATTGTGCATTAACGAGTGTGGGCGTAATTGCACTCAATTTTTTCTATTGATATCGCCTTTTCTCTGCAAGACTGGGTGGCACCAAAGTTTCCTAGTTCTCAGCTTCACAAGTTTCTGTAATCTGGCTGCTACCCACTTCAGTCAACTACGTACCAAGAACTTAACTCGCTGTTTCGATCAAGCGAGGCGTAACGTCTTTTAAAAGAATGTGGCTAAATCATTTCACCTCATTTGAGAGTCGTACCCGAACTCTCTCTCTCTCCGGTGAGGTAAGAGTCCAAAGAACTGAGTATATTGGCTTCACAGCACTACAACAAGTAAACAGTCGTACAAAGACACTGTAATTCAGAAGAAAGCAAGCAGTCAAATCTTGCCAGAAATTCAAAGAGGTGACAGAGAGCGCAAGAGTGTTCAGTCGTTACCAGGGAATCGCTCTGGACCTGTCACGGAAAACAATCTCGGTCATTAAACCATCCAAGGAAATTTTAGCGAAGCTTCACCACCGGCATTTGATCAGACTCTGAATCGCCAGCATCATCAGGTCGTCTTCCTTTTGACAGACCAGCACGAGAGCACAATTCGCACGCCATCAGGATTTCCTGAGCCTTTTATGACTCTCGTACAGAGGTGTTTCAACATTGCTGTTAAATCTTAA